>NW_027420834.1:0-124936 GCF_009905375.1 Apium graveolens | reverse complement strand
TATTCTTCATGATGAAGCCTTCTCCTTTGAATCAGCCTGTCTGGGTTGTGATACAACACAGAGCCCACATTCCTCATAGTTGAACACCAGTTTTCTCAATGACTTGAACCACAAAGGAAACAAGAAGTTTGTGGTCGTTGGGCGGAAGGATGGAGACTGGGGGGCATACTTCAGACGTGACTTTAGCAGCCCAGTTGATAGTTCTCACTTAATTCTCAACCTTTCTGATGCCGAGCTTCTAGCCAGAGATCTACTCACTAAAGATGATGGGGTACCCCTTATTGGGAGTTCATAACAGAAGTCAAGCTTGTGGAGCTGGCCTTAGTTCCCTCTCTATTGAGGTTATTTATCTTTGTTTTCCTTAACTTTGTGCAAGTTTGTTTTAATATCTGCTTTTTTTCTTCTTATTTCAGCTGTAGAGGCTCTCGATGCCAAAGCCAAGCCGAGCGATGCTGTTACGGGCAAGATGGCCAGAGATGCAAATAAAAAGGCCAACCATATTCCTAAGGTTCCAGCATTCCTTGAGGCGTTGGGATCTGGTCAGAAGAGAACCAAAGATTTTGACGGGAGTGCCAGGACCCCTTTTGAGCCGGGATGGGGTATCTCTTCCAGCGACTCCGTATTCGGCATCCCGGGCCTTGCCCTTGAGTGGTCGAGGAACTGAATCACTCCTCCTGACCTCCTATTCATCTCTTCTGGTGAGAAGCTTCTTGAGGCCGAGATGCTGGGGGCTCACGCCCTCTATCAGGTAAATTTTTATTTAAGTTTTCCTTTTTTTAGAACTTGGAAAGTATTATAGGAATCACTCCTTGGGGGCTCGGCCCTTCATACTTAAACTTTTTATAACTATACTACTTTCTTTGTCAGGCCAATGCCTACTTCGTTGCGTCCTCTACTCAGGCTGTCAAGATGAGAGGCGACTATGCTGCACTGCAGACTTCCATGAACAAAATGACTATCTATGGGGGAGTGGGAATCCAAGGCTCATGAAGTGGAGGGAAAGCTCGCCGTTATGGAGAGGAAATATGCTAGCTCGGAGGAGAAGAGGAAGAAGGAATGGAAAGACCTCAAGGGAGCTTATCACAGATCCTCTAGGTTCACCAAAATGATGGACGAACATGATGATGAGATGCGTCTTGTTAACATGGCCATGGGTTGGAATATGGGAATCAAAGACGCTCAAGGCGTATGGACGGATGTGGTTGATCCAAGCCTTCTATCTTGCCCCTGGAAACTACCTACCATGGATCTATCCGTACAAGCTTCTGGATCTGTGCCCTCGACTCCTCGTATGAGGTCTCAATCGAGTTCTAGTCACGGGGGTTCCGTTCCGGTTCTAAGGGTAAGGCCCCCTCGGGTAGCCCTAACTCAGAGCAGCCCTTCATGGGAAGATTGCGGAGCCGATTCCAGGGAGAGTGGTTCTTCTTCTGAGGAAGGCTCGGATGTCGAGGGGGAGGATTCTTCTGATGAGTGAATAACGTGGCCTTGCATGGCCTTGATTGCTATACGTGGCTTTTATTTTCAGAACTCATTGATTTGAACCTTATTGGTCTATAACTTATTGGTCCTTCGGGACTCTAACTTATGATCCTTTGGGATCTTTTATCTATGCACTTCGTTTAATTTCATTTCATACTTATCTTTTATTTTCGGCATTTGGTCCTTCAGGATTTGCATTCTTTATATGCTCGTACTTAAATAAATTGGTAGACAAGATGATAGAAATAAACTTGCATAGATAATATCTCTAAGAAATGGGTTCAACCCTTACATAAGATGGTTTCGTCGACCTTATTTATAAACTTAATACTAAGTACTAGGAACCTGTAGTGAATGTCCTAAACATAATAAACCTTCAGGTTTGAAGCATGCCAAGTGCGAGGCACTTCATCACCATTCATGGTCTCTAACTTGTATGATCCTCGTCCCAGTGTCTTCCTGACCTTATAAGGTCCTTCCCAGTTGGGGGCTAGCTTTCCTCCCTACCCTACTCCAGATGCCTCAATCTTCCTCAAAACCATATCTCCCTGTTGAAAGAACCTTTCTTAAACCCGTCTATTGTAATAAAGGGAGGCTCTTCGTTGATGCTCTGCATTGTAGGCATTGGCCTCATCCCTGACCTCGTTAATTATTTATATACCGTAGTCGTAGTAGCACTGACAATCATACATATATATTTTACTCAACAGAGCATCAGTCATGGATGTGACATAAAAATAATTCATATATCGCAAAGACTAACTACTGATATTCAGAAGTTTTTTCCAAGAATATGAAGATAAATTTGTTATAATATCATCATTCAAATTATTTTGATGTTTCTTTCAATTATGATTATAATATTTATTTTTATTGTAACTTGATAACATTGTATATTATTTTTATAAAATTAAATATTTTCAATTTGATGAATTTTTTTAAATATTAGTTGAACTTGTTAATCCTTCAAAATATCGACTAATATTATTTTTTTTAGTTAGATAGCATAACATGGATTAAATCAAATAGTAGAATACATTATAGTGTTAACCTTTTTCAAATAATTGAAAATAGTTGTACAATATTTTCCAACACTAAATATTTTTTTGAAATTTATTATTGCTAATTTTAAATATTTTTTTTTCAAAATATTGATTTCTATAATTTTTCAAGTTTCTTATTTATATATATATGAGTTAAGTTCTATTGAGTCTTTGTTTTTGGTTGAGTATGGGAGTCCATATATGTTCTGCAAGTAAAATAGTACAATTTTTTTGTAAAATGTATTATAATGTGAATCATGTTCTACAAATATCACTATTTTAATAAATATCTTGCAAATCTTATATATTTGACAGGTTGAACATTGTAGAACATATGATTTTATAAAATATGATCAGTTTGAAGAACATACATATTCACGTTGTAAAAAAAGTAAATATTCAAGTTGCTGAACATTAATGATGTAACACACGTTTACGTTATGTAGTTTATTATTTTAGTTTTTAAATTATTGGAAACATAAAACATGAACCATTAGATTGGATTGTAATATAAAGTTAGGATTTTGGACTCGAGAACTCCAAAAAAGGGACTTTATGTATATGATTATTTATAATAACCATATCAAATTGAATAATATAAATTTAAATATTGGGTCAAGTTCCAGATGTAAATATTATAAAACCAGCCAGTTAGTAATTATGATACATAATATCAATTGACTTGATCGTATAAAGACCTCAAAAATATTAATTTTATTAATATAAGATATTATAAAATTTATCCTTATTGGTAAGATATTCTCGTCGAACTCGTAATTTAAATTTATTAAACATAGATAGTGATGATTATTTCGGCTCTATCATATAGTCAAATTTCGAGTATTTTTTCAAAATGGGTAAAATTCTGATTTTGAAGTTAGTAATTTTGATACATATTATCAATTAAATTGCTTTTATAAAAATCTCAAAGATATTAATTTTTACCAACATAAGATATCACAAAAATTTTCTTTGTTGGTAAGATAGTCTAGTCGAACGTAATTTAAATTAAACCCAGCTAGTGACGTGATATTTACAGGCACGTCATTTAGTCAAATTTCGAGTATTTTTTAAAAAATTGGTCAAGTTCTAATTTTGAATTCGAAATAAATCGAAATACGCTAATTATAACTTAACTAAATATGTAGTACACATATACAATATTTATATAAGTGTATCTTTTTAACATATAAAAAAATTTAATTATATGTACAATTTATTTTTATTAAAAATATATTTAAAAAATGTATAAGACATAATTTTCAAATTAAAAATTGTATAATAAATAAGGGAATGATCCGTTTATATACTATGCTTAATTTTATATCTCAAATTCAATTGTTCAAAACTAATTCCACAATATTTTAGTAATCATGTTTAAAGTTAAATAAATTGTCGCTATTTACGACACTGACATATTATGTATATGATAAAAAACTTAACTAATAGTGTGGTGTGGTGTTAAGTTGATATGGTTGTGAATGTAAAGACTCGGGTTCAATTCTTCCCAACAACCTTTAAATTTGGTTGGTAGTCGGTCTGGTCACCGTAATTATAATAATATTTTAAATAAAATACTCTCATAAATAGATAAATATTCATAACAAAGTTATAACATGTCTAATGATTTTGGTTAATACAAAATAATATATTAAATTCACCCGCCGGGCTAAACAAAATTATAGTATTGATCCAAAAAACTACATTTAGTTAGTGAATTTGAATAAGCGGGCTAAAATAAAATAATAAATATTATTGATCCCGCTAAAAACATTATATTATTGGATCAGACTATAACAAAATATACATTTGAAAGGAAATTCGTAGGGTCGATATAATATCATCAAATTAAAGCAAAATAATCCATAATATTCGTTCGGTCTAAAATAAAATAATAATCATCCCGAGCTAGAGTAAAATTAAATAAAACAGTAAGTGTAATTAACTGGATTTGGTTGATATAACGGGTCTTAAGCTAATATAATTTTTTGTCATTAACACATAAAATTTTATCATTGATTCGGGTTTAAACATATTAAGCTAACATAAATGTGAATATAGTTGGTTGAATTTGGTCGACTAATGACAATTCGTATACTACTGATCTCATATAAAATTTATCTTTTAATTAAATAATATTTTTTCATAAAAACACCTATAAATTAATAAAATATAAATTTCAATCATTACATTATTTTTTAAAACTATAGTATCACTAACTTATACACCTATGTGTATGTTAAAAAGTATAATGAAATCATATTATTAAAATTTTAAATAAATAAGTTTCGTAACTTAAATTTTTTACTTCAAATTGAATTCAAAAAAATTATATAATATTAAAAATAATCCGTATATCGCACGGGTTTTAGGCCGGTATTAAGAATTCGTAAAAATCCAAATTAAAAATAAAATTCTAAAATCCAAATTGAACAAATCTGAAATTTCAAAATCTAAAAAGTAATTGAAAATCCTGATTTATATTGCTCAATATATTCTGGTTGAATAATGTTTTAAAATAAATTCTTAATAATGTTTGAATAAATAAATTGATTGTTGTTTTTTCAAAGTAAATTATTACATGATGGTTTCGTTTGCTTGGGTAATTACAAATTTATATTTGATTGTTACAGCATAGGAAAAAGAAATTGTTGGAATTGGGACACTGTCAAGGGAGATGACGGTTGTTAGCAAGAGTGTACTTGTGCATAATTGGGGTTTGTTACGATTACTTTAAGATACAGGAAGAATATTATGATTAGGAGCTTATTTTTGTACTGATCAAGGTTCTATTAAGTCCTAGCTATCCTAATGGAGGTTATGCTTTAGTTTAAAGAAGTATAGTTTGGAAGTTATACTTTAGTTTAAAGATGTATCCCTGACGCACAAACAGTTTGGGGTTTGAAGGCACTATATGGACCGTAGATAAAAGGCATTAGAGTCTACGATATCATAGTTACTTTTATGTGTTTTCTTTGTTCCTTATATCTAATAGCTAGTGTCGTCCAATGCAGTATGTATGGGTTGCAAATACGTTATCTTATTAGAGGATTTACATAGAGATTAAACTGGAGCATAGTCTGTATTTCAATGCTCTTTGTTCTGTCTTACCTATGATCAAGAGGGTGTCATACCTAAAAATAGAGTAACACTCTATGGACATATCTAAACCAAGAACAAAGACGTGGCTAGAAATTCAGGAATAAGTAAAGGTTTGTGATTATTGGACTGATTGGTGCCTCCTAATTTTGATAATACTCTTTCATTGATTGTTATATTGATGTAATATTAGTACTGTTACATTTTTTTCTTCCTTTGGAACACTTGAACTGTTTCTTCATACGAATTAACTATGGATGAAATTCCTATGTGCATAATGTTAGAAGTAATGTGTTTTTAAAGACGTAGTTATCCTATATAAATCTGCTTTTAATATCCAGGAAAATGAAACACTTCTTTCCCTGGTGGTTATGTAACTCAACAGCCACAACCTTGTAGTATATAAGGTTGTTATCTAATGAAATATCACATACTCTTCCAGTACCTTTTTTTCTCTTATATAATTCATGATATGTTTAACAAATTGGTATCAGAGCTAGATTCGATTAGAAACTGGGCGTAAAGAACAGCAGTAGGCGGAAATAACACGTCAACAATGGCTGCAACAAATCAAGGTGTGAATATTCAACAACCTACAATGCCCATTTTTAATGGTGAAAACTATGATTATTGGAGTTTGAAGATGAAAACACTTTTCCAATCTCAAGACTTGTGGGATTTAGTGAAAAGTGGATATGATGAA
This sequence comes from Apium graveolens, assembly GCF_009905375.1. Classification (NCBI taxonomy): domain Eukaryota; kingdom Viridiplantae; phylum Streptophyta; class Magnoliopsida; order Apiales; family Apiaceae; genus Apium; species Apium graveolens. The sequence goes on along the minus strand of NW_027420834.1, from coordinate 118,612 downwards.
TCAGCAAATTTAACAAATGCTCAGAAGGAGGCCTTAAAGGAGACTAAAAAGAAAGATGCAAAAGCCCTCTTCTTTATTCAACAAGCTATATCAGAGAGCTTGTTTCCCAGAATTATGAGGGTTGCAACGCAAAAGAAGCTTGGGAAGTTTTGCAAGAAGAATTCCAAGGAAATTCCAAGGTAAGATCTATTAAGCTACAATCCCTCAGGAGAGATTTTGAGAACTTGAAGATGAATGAGTCTGAAAGTTTGAAGGATTATTATTCAAAAATAAATGAAATTGTCAATCAAATGGCTTTGTACTTTCTGAAATTTAATGTTTATTATTAATAAAGTTTTTTGTTTTACGGTGAAGTGGTTACCGATAAGAAAGTTGTTGAAAAAATTCTGATTAGCTTGACTGATAAATATGATGCTATGGTGTCCATTATTGAATAAACCAAAGATATTAACACATTAAAATCTGGTGAGTTGATGGCATCATTACAGTCCCATGAACAAAGATTGATGAGACACTCCGAAAAATCCATTGAAAGTGCTTTGCAATGTAAGCTCAACTTAAACAAAAAGGAATCACCGTCTCAGAGTTATAATGGAGGAGTATCATCAAGAGGTGGAATGTTCAATAGAGGAAGAGGAAGAGGCCAAAGAGGAAGAGGAAAAAGTAATTATAACAGATATTTAGGTGATGCAAGTCAATCAAACAAGTGTGAAATATGCAAACGAAGTAGCCATACAGAGAAGGATTGCTGGTTCAAAGGGAAGCCTCAATGTCATCATTGTAAGAAATTTGGACATTTGCAAAAAGATTGCAGGTTCAAAAATCAGCAGCAAGTGAATGTATCTGAAGAAAAAGAAGTTGGATATGCAGTCTTTTATGCAAATTGTCAGGTCACAAATGAGAAAAGTAGCACTACTGGTTATTGGACAGCGGATGTAGCAATCACATGACCGGAGACAACACAATATTTACAAAGATTGATAAAAGTATTACCGTTGAAGTGAAAATGGTAAATGGCATATTGGTTCAGGCAAGAGGCAAAGGTACGATATGTATTCAAACAAAAGATGGCATACGATACATTAATGATGTTTTATTAGTCCCTGATTTAGATCAGAATCTACTTAGTGTCGGTCAGCTCATAGAAAATGGATATGCTGCTTATTTTGAGAATGGTACTTGCACAATTTTTGACAAAAATAAAGGCAGAAAATTGGTTACAAAAATACAGATGAAAAGGGGCAGAAGTTTTCAGCTAATGTTCAATTATGATGCTGATTTGGCCTTAAAAGCACACCTGAAAGATGAATCCTTGCTTTGGCATAAAAGGCTTGGACACATACATTCTCAAGGGCTGAAGGAACTGAAAAATATGGTGTATGGGCTGCCTCAAGTTGAAGATAATAATGAAGTGTGTGAAGGTTGTACCATGGGAAAGCACCATAGAAATTCTTTTCCAAAAGGAGGATCGTGGAGCTGGGGGACTGCTGGAGCTTGTTCACACTGACGTGTGGACCAATGAGGACTCCTTCACTTGCTGAAAATAGGTACTTTGTTTTATTTATTGATGATTACTCAAGAATGGCGTGGGTTTATTTTATGAAATATAAGTCTGAGGCCTTTAGCATTTTCAAAAAATTCAAGAAATTTGTAGAAAAACAAAGTGGTTGTTACATAAAAGTTTTGAGAAGTGATAAGAGTAAAGAATATACCTCTAGAGAGTTTGATAAATTTTGTGAAGATGAAGGAATTGATAGACAACTCATGGTTGGTTACTCACCTCAACAAAATGGAGTTTCTGAAAGAAAGAACCAAACTGTAGTGAATATGGCCAAATCAATGTTAAAGGAGAAAGGGTTGCCAAATTCATTCTGGGCTAAAGTAATTCATACTGCTGTGTACTTAATTAACAGATGTCCAACTAAGGCAGTTAAAGAAATGACTCCATTAGAAGCATGGTGCAGAAAGAAGCCTTCGGTAAGCCATTTAAAGATATTTGGTTGCATTTGCTATGCACATATTCCGAAAGAAAAAAGACATAAACTGGAAGACACGAGTGAAAAATGCATTCTTCTTGGTTACAGCTCAAAATCAAAAGGATATAGGTTGTATAGTTTAAAGAAGAAATCAATAATCATAAGTAGAGATGTGTTTGATGAAGGAGCTAGCTGGAATTGGGAGAAAGAAGCATGTCAAAATCAAACTATTACATTTGAAGCAGAAGCTCAAAATGAAGACAAAAATAATGATCAGTCATCACCAGCATCATCACCATCTGATCCATCTTCACCTACTGATCCATCATCACCTTCAAGTGATAGTGCAAGATCGTCAAGTTCAGGAAGTACTCCGCTGAAAATGAGGTCTCTTGCTGATATTTATGAGTCGTGTAATTTTTGCATGATTGAACCAACGAGTTTTGAGGAGACAATTAGAGAAGATGTTTGGAAGAAGGCAATGGAAGAGGAGTTTCACATGATTGAAAAAAATAAGACATGGCAACTCGTTGAAAGATCGAAAAATAAAGAGGTTGTGGGTGTGAAGTGGATTTATAGAATAAAGCACAAGTCAGATGGTTCTTGGTTAAAAAATAAAGCGCGTCTAGTGGCCAAAGGATATTCACAACATAAAGGAGTTGATTACCTCGAAACATTTACACCAGTAGCTCGAAAAGACACAATCAGAACCCTCATTGCTCTTGCAGCTCAAAAAGGATGGAAATTATATCAACTTGACGTGAAATCAGCCTTCTTGAATGGAGATTTAGAAGAGGAAATCTATGTAGATCAACCAGATGGTTTTGTCATTAAAGGACAAGAAGGAAAAGTTTACAAGTTGAAAAAGGCGTTACTTTGACGCTTCCAGTTTGCTATATACTAAGATATGGTTACTTTTCAATATGGTTACTTTTCATTCATCATGTACTGAATTTGTTTGTTTGGAATTTGTAGTGGTTGGCCAAGACTCGATCGTGTTACAGCATTGAACAGCTAGATGAAGTTCGCATTGACGCCCTGCAGTTCATCTAAGAGCATATCTGATCAATTCTTGTACTCAAGGTCTTTTCTTTTGCGTAGTCGTACATTTGGTAATTTAGACGGTTTTGTGTAGTAAGAATATAAGTGTATGAATGCTGGGGTTGGTGTATAGGTTTGCAAATGCTGGGGGTTGTACATTTGGTAATGTAGATTCTGTAGTTTTTGAATGATTGATGCAGATGATGGGGTTGGTGTTGGTGATTTTTGGATGATTGATGCAGATGATGGGGTTGGTGTTGGTGGTTTTTGGATGATTGAATGGTTAAATGTATGAATGATTGACTGGTTGGATTTGTATGGATGCTTGTTATTCCAATATTTTAGTTTTGGTTATGTAGTAAAGGACATCAGTTTTATTTATAACAAATGTCTATTAGTAACGAGTACATCACTTTTTTAAAAATTAGTGATGTAAAATTTTACACAATTTGGTCTATAAACTTCTTACACCTCACTTTCAATTAAGAAAAGCTGATGTCAAAGAAGATAATGTACATCACTTTAAGGTAAAAATATGATGTCAAAGAAATCCAGGTTCAAGTCTAAATGAAACATAGCAATCACTTTGTTTAAGATAAAACTGATGTCAAGTGACATTATAAACATCACTTTTAACCAAACAAAACGATGTAAAAAATTGCAATGTACATCAGTTTCAGACAAACAACTGATGTGAAAGACTAACATGTTCAAGTCTAAATGATACATAGACATCACTTCATTGTAGAAAAAACTGATGTCTATACGCTAAATTAGACATCACCTTTCATTAAAGAAACAGATGTTTAATATGCCATTTTACATCACCTCTGTCAAAATTATCGATGTTTTTGTGACAAAAAACATAGCTCAATATATGTTTAATATGTTTTAATAGGTGTAATTTAGTTATTAAATAATTTTGTTATAGCATTTTTTGTAAAAAATCATCACATAGACATCAATATTTTTCACTAAAATGGATGTTTTTGTGATAAAAAACATAGCTCATGATATGTTTAACATGTTTAATTAGGTGTAATTTAGTTATTAAATAATTTATTTATAGCATTTTATGTAAATAATCAACACATAGACATCTATTTTTTAACTAAAATCGATGTCTGATCGAGTATAGACATCGAGTATCCACCGATGTCTAGAATAGACATCACCGACATCAACATCGGTTATGAAACAACATAGACATCGGTCAAAAAGCGATGTCTATGGACTTTTTTCTTGTAGTGAAGAGACATAATTCCAAAATAATATGATATTGTACATTCTAGGCCGAACCTACGCAGATTTGTTTTTGGATTTATATGGCTTCTCCATAAAAAGAGAATATTCTCTAATATTCTTGATGTAGTACTTTGGTTGACACATACCCCCATCCCAAATTATGTAAACCAATAACTACAAATACCTTGGTCTTTTTCCCAGAATCTATTTGTTGGCATCATGTACTACTGATATTTCTACAGAATGTTGTGTGTACACGATTAGGAAGACTTTTGATACAAGGCAACCAATGAAAAAACCAGCTTCAATGAAGGATGATGACTACACGAACCGCTGTAAGAGAAGGAACCAACTTTAATGAAGGATGAAAAATGGAATCTATTAGATAGCCAGGCTCTGGGGTTGTCAGACTGACTTTGGTGAAAAACATTGCTTAAAATATCATCAAGGAAACGACAACTTATGGTTTGATCAAGGTTTTGTCCAATATGTTTGAGAAGCCATCTGCTTCAAATAAGGGGTATTTGAATCACTTGTTAGTTGCCATAAGATTGAATGAAGACGATCCTGTTGCTGACCATATGAACGAATTTAATTCTATCCTAGCAAGATTGACATCAGTGGATATTAAATTCCATGATGAAATATAAGACTTGTTGTTTGCATCCTCATTACAGACAGTTGGTCAGGTTTTGTCACTACTATAAGTAATTTATCCAGGAGCGGTAAGATGACTTTTCATGGAGTTCGAGATTCGATTCTTGGAAAAGATATTTGTAGAAGAAACTCAGGAGAGTCGTGAGGTTCCTTGTTAATGGCTGAGAGTAGAGAAAGAAAGTTCATAATGGGGCAGGATAAGGGCGTAGCAGATTAAAGTCACAGAAGAGAGGACAAACCAAAGATCGCAAGGATATTGTTTGTTGGAATTGTTAGAAGAAGGGTCACTTCAGGAATCAGTGCACAACTCATGCGATCCTAAAGGAAAGAGTAAAGAGGATAATTCATCTAACATAGTTGAAGAAGTGGTGGATGATGATGCTTTGATTTGTTGTATTAAATGTTCCGTTGAATCATGGTTATGGATTCAGGTGCATCATTCCATACTACCCTTGCAAGGATTTAATGTTAAATTTCAAATTTCAAAATTTTGGTAAAGTCTGTCTTACTGATGACAAGACTTTAGATATTGTGGGCATGGGAGATATTAATCTCAAAACCTCTTTGAGAACTAGCTGGATATTGAAAGATATAAGGTACACCCCTAGAGTGAAGAAGATGTTGCTATTTGTAGTCAGTTAGATAAGGAAGGGTATCGAGTTACTATCGGAGTCAAACAGTGGAATGTTATAAAGAGAAATCTAGTTATTGCTCGTGGAGAGAAAAAAAGGACTTTGTACATTGTTGAAGAATCCAGCTATGAAGCAAATATAGATGCTGATGAAATTGGGTCTTTAAGTTTATGGTACAAAAGGCCTAGTTATATGAGTGAAAAGGGTATGAAGTTGTTAACTTCGAAGGGGGATATTCCAGAGTTGAAGAATGTGGAAATTGGGTTCTGCGAGCCATGGTTTCTTGGAAAGAAGAAATGTGTTACTTTTACAAAATCAGGGAGGACCCTTAAGACGAAGAAGTTAGAGCTAGTTCATACATATGTATATGGTCCAACAACAGTTGCGTTGTTGGATAAATCTCTCTACTATGTCACTATTATTAACGATTTCACTAAAAAATATGGGTTTATTTCTTGAAGAATAAATCAGATGTGTTTTCTACTTTCAAGAAGTGGAAGACTGAAGTTGAAAATCTGACCGGTTTGAAGGTGAAGAGTTTGATGTCAGATAATGGTGGTGAATACAGTAGTAATGAGTATAAAAGCTATTGCATAGAATTTGGGATTAGAATGATTAAAAATATTCTAGAGACACCACAACAGAATGGTGTTACAGAGTGCATGAATAGAACCTTGAATGAGAGGGCCAATAGTATGAGATTACATGCAGGATTGCCAAAGATGTTTTAGGAAGATGCAGTTAAAATAGAAGCGTATCTCATAAATAGAGGACCTTGAAGTCCTTTGGGGTTCAAGATACCTGAAGAAGAGTGGCAGGAAAAGAAGGCACACTTGCGAGTTTTTAGTTATGTTTCTTATGTGTGTGTAAATTATGACATGGATAAACTTGATCTGAAAAGAAAAGAAGTGTATCTTCATTGGTTATGGCTCAGATAACATGGATTACTCTTTTTGGGATGAACTGACGAAGAAGATCGTTTGAAGTAGAGATGTTACTTTTAGTGAGAAAGCAGTGTTTATAATCTTATAGAAGATTATGAGTTTATAAAGGACCAACCTAAGAAATTGAAAGTAGTGCTTGAAGATATTAAAGAAATAGATCTGCATGCATGAAATAGTGGGAGTTCGGAGAATGTCCATGACAGGGTTCCAGTTACCCGACAGACTGAGGTAAGAAAATCTAGGAGAATTGTGAGGCCACCACAAAGATATTCTCCTCCAGTATATTATATGTTATTGAAGAGGATAGAGAGCCTCAGTGTTATTCAGAGGTAGTACAGGTGGATGATTCAGTTTGGTGGAAATCAGCCATGGATGAAGAGATGAGTTCTCTTGAGAAGAATGAGACATGGTCTTTAACAGAGTTACCAACAGCGAAGAAGGCTTTACATAATAAGTCGGTGTTCAAGATCAAAAAAGAACATGATGGCATCAAAAGATACAAGGTGAGGTTAGTAGTCAAGGGCTATCAACGAAAAAAGGGTAATGACTATATTAATATATTTTCCCCGGTTATTAAGATGACTACAGTTAGAATTATGCTAAGTATTGCGGCTGTAGAGGAGTTACATCTAGAGCAACTGGATTTTAAGATTGTGTTCTTACATGGTGATCTTGAGGACATCTACATGGTTCATTTAGAGGGATTTCAGGTAGTTAGGAAAGAAAAACTTATTTGCGAGCTTATAAAAAGCTTGTATGGTTTAAAGCAAGCACCAAGACAACGGTACTTGAAGTTTGACAGCTTTATGATGTGTTTTTTAATGTTTTCGGTCTGGGTTCCAGAATGGGTACATGAGGAGTGCTATGGACCATTGTTGTTACTTTAAACAGTTTAATTTATCTTATATCATATTGTTGTTATATGTTGATGGCATGTTGATAACAGGATCAAACATGAGGAAAATCAACAGGCTAAAGAGACAGATCTCTGAGGAGTTTGAGATGAAGGATATGGGTGCAGAAAAACAGATACTTATGAACATCATAAGTGATAGACCTGAAGGTACTTTGAAATTATCTCAGAAGAAAGATGTTGAGAAATTGTTGTAAATATTCAGTGTCCAGGATGCGAAGACAATAAGTACATCATTGGTGAGTTACTTTAATCTCATGAAGAAGCAATCACCTAAAATGGATGAAGAAATAAAAGATATGGCTAAAGTTCCCCATGAGTCTGCAGTTGGCAATTTGATGTATGTTATAGTGTGTACAAGACCATACATTGCTCATGCAGTGGGAGTCGTTAGTAGGTTTTTGTCTAATCCAGGAAGAGAGCATTGGGAAGCAGTCAAGTGGTTGTTACGCTACCTGAAAGGCACATCCAAGGTTGTATTATATTTCAGTAAGAAAAATCTTATCTTTGAAGGATTCCCTGATGCAAATTTGGGTGGATGTTTGGATACAAGAAAAAGTACAATGGGTTATATTTTACTTTGGGTGGCACCGCAGTTAGTTGGATGTCTCGATTTCAAAAGAGTGTTGCTCTTTCAACCACTGAAGCAGAATATATGGCTAAACTCTTACGTACTGATTCAAACGGGCGCTCCGGAAGAGTGCTGCCCTGATCTCTGAAGCTAGCAAGGAGATGATTTGGTTGAACAATTTTCTGGAGGAGTTGGGCAGGAAACAGGCAGATAGTCAGAGTGCTATTCATCTTGTGAAGAATCTTGTGAGTGCTATTCATCTTGTGAAGAATCTTGTGATTCATGCTAGGATGAAGCATATTCAGCTAGATATCACTTTGCAAGAGAGTTGATAAGCAATGATACTTTGTCCCTAAAGAAAATCCTTGGTTCAAAAGATCTTGCAGATATGTTGACTTAGGTGGTAACCAATGAAAAGTTGAAGCTTTGCGTAACTTCAACTGGCCTTAAAAATTGATTGATGAGAAGGCGCTGCACTAGTTAGAATTATTGATTGGAGTATAGATAATACTATATTCACAAGAGTGAAGTGAAGATGTTAGACTCCAATGGGAAATTGTTGGGTTTGTGGAGTCTATTAATTAAGTCCATGAAAATAGACTATTTAGATTCAGATTCAGCTTAGATTATGGATTAGTTTACTTTTCAGATATGGAGCATTATTTGATTTAGGACCAGTTTCTTCTCTTATAAATACTAATGTAATTGTAAAATCATAACATAACGAATTGTGAGAGATCAATACAAAGCTTGTGGAGTAGGAATTTCTGAACCACATAAATCTTTGTCTTATGTGATTTTCGTTTATTTTCTTATTCTTATTTATTCAACTTGGGTTTTGCTTTCGTTGTAGAACAATAAATAATTGTAGGCCTGTTTATTGTAGGATGAGATAATTTTGACAATAAGAAAAGTGTGTATCGGAGTAAAGAAAGAGAAAGGAATATTTAATTTTTATAGGGTAAAGAGTGTTAAGTGCATCAAAAGTGAAAATAATTTTTTTTCCATATTTTGAAGAATAAATTTTATTTTCTCTACACTAATAAAACCTAAAAAAATAGGGCCCTTGTAAGTTTGAGCCCAAGCCCTTGGTCACTACTATCCTATGACCGGACTTGCTTATAAATTTTAAAGTTTATTTTTACAGTTTGGTTTTCCTTTCTTCTATTTCATTTTATCATAAATTTTAATGCTTTATTTGATAATTCCTTAATGCATTAACAATATGATGATAAGTTACATGTTGTTTAACATATAAATATTAACAATTTTCCAATATTAAGAACATAACTTCTACTTACATAGAACCAAAATATAAATTCCTTTTAAGCTAATACTTATATTAAATCTAATTAGCGAATATACTCTTAAGATACAATATTGTAAAATCTAAATAGATTGCTAAAGTTAATTAATCTAATACATTCAAAGTAAAAGAGAATGGCTAGAGACGTTCATTTGAATATGATATTCACATAAAAATATATTAATTCGACCCGATTAGTTCCTTTAACCATAATCGAGTTTAACCTTGATTAGTTAACAGCCGTCAGATATACATAATATCAACCAATCTGATCCGTTGATATAGGATGATATTTATATATATATTTATCACATCATGTATTCATTTTAGGGTTTTACACCCCCTTACCGCCGCTCTCTTGTTCATATATCTTATCAAACCATCTCTTTCTTTGGCTTAATCTCTTGATTTCTTCTGCAAATATTTATAAAATTTAACTAGTTTATACATCCAAGAGGCTGGTTAGATAGTTGTTTATGTGTATTTATGTCAAATCGCGAGATATATAATCACTTCCCTTTTCCATTCAAACAATCAGGTTTGCAAAACTGCTCTCTAGAAGTTTATCATATTTTACGAATACTTTCAATCCCCTCCATATAAGAAATCTCATTTTCCATTCTTTACATTATCCCTCGGTACACATCCGACTATCTCCGTCTTGGTATGTATCTCAAAATTTTACAATCTATTTAAATCGAAATATGTGTTGAAGTATTAATTATGTACAAATGTAAGTATTTCTTCATCAGTTGATTATATCCAACATAACACAACATTATACCAACAAGAATCTAAAAACATTATGTCACCATGTTATGTTCTTTTTTATTTATACGTGATTTAATATTTTTTACTGGTTTGCGATTTTTTACAGATCTTCAATATTCCGCGACCCCAATATTTTCATGCAAATTGAATTGCATCATGACTTTTCTCAAGTTCAAAGGTAAGCTATATTTAAATTTCTTAATTTGGATGATAAATGTATAGATAAATTTTGATTGCCTCGGTTAGGTGTAATTGAAACCAAATTTCTGAATTTATCTTTTTATCAAACCGAAAAGGATTTAGTTCACATTTATTTTGCTCCTAAATAAAAAATGAATCCATATTCGAACTTAGTCGAAAATCTGAATATTTATTTATACATAGCATATTATTTCTTTTGTTCGATTTCTAATTCATTTCAAATATCCATCAACCGTGTCAAGTGACTTAATGATATCAATTTTGGATATTGGTGTAACGAGATTTGGATCAACCTTACGTGATTACTGAACATGATCCTTACCCCAATTTGATATGAGTTTTCTCCCCAAAATACACATAACATAGTAAATATTCAGTATTCCAGCATGATTTAAAAATCTTTATTGCTCAAGTGACCAATACATATTTACTTATATGTTTATGAATTATTTGCAGTAAACAATGAAGTAAATGCTCCAGAAAAGATGGATGTCTCTGCACCATGGTTTACCTATCGGTAATACTCCTTCATATATATTTTCATTTATGCCAAAATTTTCAACACTACACTTTAGATGTTTTTATTATGTTGCTCTTATATGTACCCTTACATGTACCCTCGTATGTACACGCTACCAATTCCATGCCAATATATTGAACCTGAATTATTACAAATAGAGTTGGCTATAAATGTGTAAATGGTGAACAAACCGGCCTGATAACGACATGGTTTATTAGGAACTCGAACTCGAATATAAGAATGTGTGGGTTAAGCTAACGAGCTCAGGCCGAGCTATTAGCATGTGTGGCTTGAGCTCGGCACGAGATCATTAGACTTGAACTTGGCTAGTTAAATCTAAAAAAATTGACATATATCCCGATTATTAATATTTTAAGTTTAAAATTACACTTAAATATGTAATCCATAAATCATTTGAGAATAATAAATTCAAATTTAAGCTTTTTTGTTGTTGAAAGTGATAATTATAGTGGTTCTAGTGGGCGGGTTTGAACTTTTTTTAGATAATAAATGTTATTTTTCACAAGCTGTTCGTTAACGACACAAATATGTATTGGCTTATTTTCATTTGATGAAAGATCGTGTATGGCTCTATTATTTTAGAAACTTGAGGTTGATACATATTTTGCGGTAGCTCATCTTGGCTTGTTAAGAATAATATTAAACTAAGAAACAATTATAAATTAATTAAGAATATGCTTTATTTTCATTTTTATTGACAAGAGATAATTGATCAATGTAATCCTTTCATTATGTTTTCTACTCGTGAAAATACTCCAATAGACAAGCCACCGAATTAGATAATTACTTCAGGGAGACAAGAAGATAGTGAACAAGATGACGGTTGGGTGGATCATTATAATGAGAAAAGGAATGATGTTAGTTATATATACACAATTATTCTATATTTTTTGGACAATATTTTCTATATAATTTTGCCCAATATAAAAATTGACCAAAAATTTGCATTAGGACGAATAGAAATGAATTATGACGAAATGTCACTCTTGCATTTCTTGAATGCTGAAAAAAATATTTCTCAAACTTGTTTCTTGATCCTTTACTAAACAATGCGGGAGAATGGAAGATGCCAAGTACGACAAAACAAATTTAAAAAAAATTCATGTTTAAATAAAAGTAAAAAAACAAAATTTAAAACTCCCTTAGTAAACTGAAGTTAGGATTGATTGCTAGATCAAGTTGTAGAAATAAACAACAAAAAAGAATCTAGGGGTACCTTTAATTGATCTTTATACTAAAATTAATAAGTGTGATAGTATAAGGAAGACATATATGTGTCAAAGTCGTAATATGTAGCTAGCTATTAGGGAACATTATATGGAAATGCAAACTTCATATTTTCATGTTCTTGTTACCTTCTGCTACTAGTAAAAAATGTTTGTGTCCTCTGATTTCCCTTTCAATCATTCAGGAAAGCATGGGGTTTTCGGACATGATCAATGGTGAGTACGCCATCATGCACACACATACGTACCCATATGACATGTTGTATTGCAAAAATTATTAGTAATAATAAACATTGGTCATATCTCTTAGGAAATATGTTGTTATCATGGTTCGCTTTCCTTCTGAAATTTATTTTATAAATCCCTACTTAGATTTCACATGTGCTCTGTAATTGTCATAACATAATTGTGGTTGCCAAATTTCTTGAACACGTTTTTAACTTAATACACAAAATATCAGATTCAAATATTCCAACACATAATACAAATTACATAAAAGCTGAGACAAAATTGAAAAGTAAAAAATATTGTAACCAACTTGTAGTATTGATTATATATTTTTCATGTGCTGCCTCCGTCCATTAAAGAAAATTAGAAAAAATCATAAATTTATATCAATGTGCCTATAAATTCTGAATTTATAGTCACGTGTTAGACTTTCTTGCAATATGAAGATAGAAAAATTATTTAGAATGGTTGGTAGTTTATCCAGATTAAAGGATCAACTAAAAAGGTAGTTTATCCAGATTAAAGGATAACTAAAAAGGTACTGTTATTACTTAACTAACAACGATCTTTTAGTAGGGATCTTACAACACTATATATTATTAGGATTCTAAATCTCAAATCCTGGATGAGACGGGAGTGTTAAAAAAAATAGTAAGATTTGACGGAATATACATGTGTACGTGACTACATACATATAAATGTAACCCCTCTGTTCTCATTCTTGCATAGCCATCAAGCACTCCATTTCTTTTTTTTGTTTGCTTCATATTTTAATTCTCTGCTCATATTTTATTTCAGGCACTTGAAGCTTTGCTAAATATAGTTCGGTTCCTGAGGTTTCTTTTTTGTCAGGTATTGTAAAAACACAAAACACAATCACATTTATCTCCTGTACATGCACTTCAGAACAAATCTCTCTCTCTCTCCCGCTCTCTCTCTCCTTCTCTCTCCTCTCTCCTCTCTCCCTCTCTCTCACTCTCCCTTAATAGTACTCTTTATGAAATACATGTGCTTTATGTATGAGCTTCTGCAACTGATCGATCAAATTTGAAATTTAATTAGGATGGTTGATGTTGTTACAGGAACTAATTTCGGAATATTAGTCTGCTACTACCATCAAGCTCATTGATGCCTACCACTTCCAAGTTCACTCTGCAAATTCTTTGTGATTGTTTAACCCTCATGTCTTCAGGTTGCAACTTGTACATATATATGTCAACTTTTTTTCAACAATTTGGTTTTCTTTACATATGTTTTTATCAAGAATTGTGATGATTGATAATGCCTATGTTGATCACATTCTAGAGTTATTAAACATAGAAAATATTACCAGTTTCCCAATATTAACTATGTAACTTCTACTTATTGAACCAATTCCTTATTGAAAAACTCATTACAATCTACATGTATGTAAGTGTCTTGTTAATTAATGGTTAATATCAATAAGCAAAGCAAACTACCTTGGTAGAGAAAGATGCTATAATTGTTTAGCCCCATATGATATAATCATATAATGTATTTAAGCAATTCTAGTGTTAAAAGTTTTCTATTAATTTTTTTTGAACCAATATGACACCATTGATTTTATTCTCATGACAGTTTAAAAAAAAAGTTATGCCAAAATTCATTTATAGACAAAAAAATTACATGAAATATTTCCACCACATCACTACAACAAAATAGGCCAATTACGACGGCCATCATGAAAAATTATAGTTTTAAAATTTCAATGCTAAAATGATTTTAAATTGAACCCTAAATATAAGTTATAAATTATATGTACTATTATTAACATGATATTAAATAAAATTTAAAACTGTTCAAAAAATATTTTAAAAAAGAGTACTTAAAAGATTGTAGCATGAACTTTGTTTTAATCAAAATCTTATGCCAAATATGTGTTATCATTACACACATAGATTAAGAATCGAGCACTAACAAAATTTGAGCCAATAAATTACTATTTATGATCATATTAAAAATTCCTAAATATAAGACCATTACAATTTAACATTTTACTCCTTTTCTTTTAGCCTTTTCTTTGCTTTCTCTTCTGATGATGCATAGGTGATATGGGTGAACCCGCTGGACGGGTTAGAGGATAAAAATGACCCAGCACACTTACCTGGGTTTGTAAAAATTTTAACGGGTCAACATAAAACTATACTTTTGACCCAATCCTATTATTTATATTGGGTTGGATCGGGTTGGTTCAGGTTAGGTCAAACCCCCTTATCATGGTTCGATTCCCAAATAAGAATAGAAAATTAAAATCTAACATTAATACATGACCAATGAAAATTCTAAAATATAATTCGAAAATGAAATTATTTTTCACATGGGAGTATGACTAGAAGACCGGAATAAAAAAAATTGACAATCGAACATAAAGTTCTTGATGAGTTGTAGAAAGAGTATATAAAAGTTCAAAAGATTATACATCACTCGCTATTTAAAAAAATAAAAAATCATACTATTATGATTTAAACAAAGTTCATTTAAAAAAAGACATATCCTTGCAAGTATTTTGAGTATAATTGGAGTAGCTTCTTTATCTGACATCAAACTGTTTCGAGGATTTTACTATAATAATGTATTTTGACTTTAGTTAAAACTTAGTTTTACATAATGTATGTAAATTAATTTATAAATTATATATATATTACTATTATATAAAAGACAAAACATTGAAAGTTTTTTTATGGTACCTGTTTTATAGTACACGATTGTTGTGGAACAAAAACCTGAGTGTGTTAGTATTCAATGCTAGGGTTGGTGAGCTCGAGGTTTAATGGTCGCTCTTGCGTTCAGGACTATCGATCCTTGCAAGATGCATACGCATCTATGTGTTGTAGAGAATCAAGCCAAAAACGTAGTTCTAGGTTGAGGGGTAGAGCCCTTTATATAGAGGTGAGTCCAGTGTTAGACTTTTGTTGGGAGACTTGGTTAATAAGTCTCCAACTTAGATGGTGATTATGAGTCCTATTTAGGAAGGAGCTCTAGAACCTTCTGTGTAGGACTTTGAGTCTGTTTAGACCATATGTCTCTACTCTTTCAGCCGTATTGAGCCTAGTCCTTGAACAATTTGTGTTCTTGGACCTTGACGACCTGAGCTGGTGGGCCTTGCCTAAATGGGCTGTCTTGATCTTACTACGAGCTTGGACCAGACATGTCTATACTGGACTTCAGACAAGAAGCCCAAGTGTAATTAATGCGACATTAAATGTGTCTTTAGGATGTATTTTCTATCCATATCATTGCCCCCAACTTCCATGAATACTGCTCGAGTTTTCGTGGAAGTTGTAATGGTCTATTCGCGACTCGGGGTACTTTCGGCCATTCTTGGGTATCGGCCCTTCATGGGTATCGGCCCTTCATTGTATCGGCCCTCATGTGTGTCAGCCTTTCATGGGTATCGTAGTTTTATTGTAAAGTGTGGAGCAACCTACATATTTACAACGACTTATTAGTGCAAGTACACACACTTAAGGCCTTTGCACAGGCTATTTGAATAGTGTTTAACACTAAACGGCCCTATCCGGGGCTAAAAACCGAGCGTTTATCACCCCTTAACCTTCGACAAGGTTAATTATAAGGTGAAAGCTGCTAACTGTCCCTAATCTGGGCTAATCGGCCCTAATATGGGCTAATTTCCATGCACAAGTTGCTAATTAGGCTTAAAAGAGCCTAATTTTAAGCTAGAATGCACTAATTGGCCTTAATAGAGGCTAATCGGCCCTAATCGGGGCTAATTAAGACTAATCAGTATGTATAAGACACTAATTATCCCTAATTCATACTAATTATAAGAGTGACTGGGTTAAACGACCATAATCTGGGCTAATTTCATCACAAAAATCACTAATTCCCCATAATTTGGGTTAATTACGCCTAATATACACTAATTAGCCCTAATCTAGGCTTAATTTCACTAAACGGCCCTAATCTGGCCTTAATCTTAAAACCTTAAAATTTAAAAAAATTTCAAAACTTTTCTGATTTTTTTTTCATTTTTTTCGAAATTTTTCAAAAGGGGTTACCGGGGTTGTGCAGAACCACTTGTAGCAGGACTCTACAGGAGGCTCTGCTCGGCCTCATGCCCTCAAATGTGGGCTACTCGGCCACTTTGAGGAGAACCTCCTGGTCGGCCTTTTGGTGGTTGCCCAGGGGTTCCTGCCCCTAACTTTTTTTTTGAACTTCTCACTAAGAGTTCACGGTTTCTACATACCTTTTCATGCCTTTGCTTCTGATGGTTGCCCATGGAATTAACTTCATGGTTGCCTTTAAGTTCCGCAGGGCTCTGTTACGACTGTTTCGGTGAACGTTCTGTACTCATTCTAGCGGACGTTATGTACTCGTTCTTGCTGAATGTTCTGTGTTCTATTGAACTTGTATATATAGAAAGTCTTATACTCCATCGAATTTGTCCAAACCTCCTTCATAGGATGTTCTATACTCCAACAAGCTCATTTTCGTGGACGTTCCAGTCTTCACAAAACTTGGTTTTGCTGAGAGTTATGGTTTTTCGAGAAATTTCCTAAGGACCTCTCAAGAGGGTCTCCGGAACAACTTTTGAAGGCCTTATGGTTCTCCTACAGGAGTTTCTGGTCGGCCAAAAGGCCTCAACTTGAGGGCTGGTCGGCTGGCAGTGCCCCGGGGGCAAGTTGTGGCCGTCATGGCTCTCCTACAAAGGCTTCTGGTCGGCCAAAAGGCCTCAACTTGAGGGCTGGTCGGCTGGTAGTGCCCCGGGGGAAAGTTGTGGCCGTCATGGATCTCCTACAAAGGCTTCTGGTCGGCCATACACCCCCTATTTTTGAGCTAGTCGGCCAGGAGTACTCTGCATATAAGTTGGGGTCATCACGGCTCTCCTACAGAGGCTTCTAGTCAGCCATATGCCCCCCATTTGTGGGCTGGTCGGCCGGGAGTGCCCCGCACATAAGTTGTGGCCGTCACGGCTCTCCCACAGAGGCTTCTGGTCGGCCATATGCCCCCCATTTGTGGGCTGGTCGGCCGAGAGTGCCCCACACGTAAGTTGTGCCTGTCATGGCTCTGATACGAAGGCTCTTGGTAGGCCAAAATGCCTCAATTTATTGGCTGTTCGGCCAGAGCTTCCCCGCATGCAAATGATGGCCATCACGGCTCTGATACGGAGGCTCCTGGTAGGCTAAAAGGCCTCAGTTTGTTGGCTGGTTGGCCGGAGCTTCCCTGTATGCAAATTATGGCCATTATGGCTTTGATATGGAGGAGAACGTTTGTTCTCGTACTCGTGAGTTCAGCTGAAGAGATAATCTTGTCTAATTTTCATTAATTTTTCTAATCATGGTGATTAACATAATTGTCCTTTAGTTAAGACTAATGACTTGTATTTGGTTTCAGCCAGGCTTTTTTTTGGAAGACTGATACGATAAGCGATGTCATGCATCGCTTTTCTCGTTTATTATGTCGTCCTTTCTTGCCTTTCTATCGCTCTTCTTCATCATTTCCGGTGTTATTTAGGGAGGTACCTGCTAGCGCGAATTAGGCAGACTTATGACCTGATGTAGCAGGTGACCTTTTTTCTATAAAAGAAGATGATAAGTGCTCATTTTTATTCACACCTTCATTCCTTACCTTCTCAAATTCTCAAACTCTCTCAAGCTTGTATCTTTCTCCAAGCTCTTCAGGAATGTGTGGCGAACAAGGTCCTAGCAAGTCCTCTTTTTCTCAAAAGGAAGCTCTACACAAGAGGGCCACTCTCTGCTCCCTCCAAGGTATAGCTCATATTTCCCCCTTCTCAATTGACCGTTGTTAGAACAGTCTAAAGAGTATGTTAGATGGGAGGGCAGACGAGTACCCTAGTACCGTCCATTTCGACGCGTTTCATCACAGAAGTATGCTCCGTGAGAAGGATGTCGAGGAGATTAAGTCAATTTACTCCTGGCCCGACTGCTTAAGGTTTCGTAAAGCTAAGCCAAGTGAGAGGGCTTGTAACCTTTGCCACCAAAGGCTATTTCTATTCAAGGCGGCCCTTAAGTCCGGGCTAAGGTTTCCCCTGCACCCTTTCATTCTGAGACTTCTAGCTAAACTCAAGATTCATCCATGCCAGCTCTACCTAATGAGTGGTCTTTTATAATTTGATTCATAGTGTGATGTCTTGACTTAGGCATCCCCTTAAGTGTGACGATGTTCCGTATTATCTTCATGATGAAGCCTTCTCTTTTGAATCAGCCTGTCTAGGTTGTGATACAACACAGAGTCCACATTCCTCATATGTTGAACCACCAGTTTTCTCAATGACTTGAACCACAAGGGAAACAAGAAGTTTGTGGTCGTTGGGTGGAAGGATGGAGACTGGGGGGCATACTTCCGATGTGACTTTAGCAGCCCAGTTGATAGTTCTCACTTAATTCTCAACCTTTCTGATGCCGAGCTTCTAGCCAGAGATCTACTCACTAAAGATGATGGGGTAACCCCTTATTGGGAGTTCATAACAGAAGTCAAGCTTGTGGAGCTGGCCTTAGTTCCCTATCTATTGAGGTTATTTATCTTTGTTTCTCCTTAACTTTGTGCAAGTTTATTTTAATATCTGCTTTCTTTCTTCTTATTTCAGCTGTAGAGGCTCTCGATGCCAAAGCCAAGCCGAGCGATGCTGTTACGGGCAAGATGGCCAGAGATGCAAATAAAAAGGCCAACCATATTCCTAAGGTTCCTGCATTCCTTGAGGCGTTGGGATCTGGTCAGAAGAGAACCAAAGATTTTGACGGGAGTGACAGGACCCCTTTTGAGCCGGGATGGGGTATCTCTTCCAGCGACTCCGTATTCGGCATCCCGGGCCTTGCCCTTGAGTGGTCGAGGAACTGAATCACTCCTCCTGACCTCCTATTCATCTCTTCTGGTGAGAAGCTTCTTGAGGCCGAGATGCTGGGGGCTCACGCCCTCTATCAGGTAAATTTTTATTTAAGTTTTCCTTTTTTTAGAACTTGGAAAGTATTATAGGAATCACTCCTTGGGGGCTCGGCCCTTCATACTTAAACTTTTTATAACTATACTCATACTTTCTTTGTCAGGCCAATGCCTACTTCGTTGCATCCTCTACTCAGGCTGCCAAGATGAGAGGCAACTATGCTGCACTGCAGACTTCCATGAACAAAATGACTGTCTCCGTGGGGGAGTAGGAATCCAAGGCTCATGAAGTGGAGGGAAAGCTCGCCGTTATGGAGAGGAAATATGCTAGCTCGGAGGAGAAGAGGAAGAAGGAATGGAAAGACCTCGAGGGAGCTTATCACAGATCCTCTAGGTTCACCAAAATGATGGACGAACATGATGATGAGATGCGTCTTGTTAACATGGCCATGGGTTGGAATATGGGAATCAAAGACGCTCAAGGCGTATGGACGGATGTGGTTGATCCAAGCCTTCTATCTTGCCCCTGGAAACTACCTACCATGGATCTATCCGTACAAGCTTCTGGATCTGTGCCCTCGACTCCTCGTATGAGGTCTCAATCGAGTTCTAGTCACGGGGGTTCCGGTTCCGGTTCTAAGGGTAAGGCCCCCTCGGGTAGCCCTAACTCAGAGCAGCCCTTCATGGAAGATTGCGGAGCCGATTCCAGGGAGGAGTGGTTCTTCTTCTAAGGAAGGCTCGGATGTCGAGGGGGAGGATTCTTCTGATGAGTGAATAACGTGGCCTTGCATGGCCTTGATTGCTATATGTGGCTTTTATTTTTAGAACTCATTGATTTGAACCTTATTGGTCTATAACTTATTGGTCCTTCGGGACTCTAACTTATGATCCTTTGGGATCTTTTATCTATGCACTTCGTTTAATTTCATTTCATACTTATCTTTTATTTTCGGCATTTGGTCCTTCAGGATTTGCATTCTTATATGCTCCTACTTAAATAAATTGGTAGACAAGATGATAGAAATAAACTTGCATAGATAATATCTCTAAGAAATGGGTTCAACCCTTACATAAGATGGTTTCGTCGACATTATTTATAAACTTAATACTAAGTACTAGGAACCTGTAGTGAATGTCCTAAACATAATAAACCTTCAGGTTTGAAGCATGCCAAGTGCGAGGCACTTCATCACCATTCATGGTCACTAACTTGTATGATCCTCGTCCCAGTGTCTTCCTGACCTTATAAGGTCCTTCCCAGTTGGGGGCTAGCTTTCCTCCCTACCCTACTCCAGATGCCTCAATCTTCCTCAAAACCATATCTCCCTGTTGAAAAAACCTTTCTTAAACCCGTCTATTGTAATAAAGGGAGGCTCTTCGTTGATGCGATGACCTCGTTAATTATTTATATACCGTAGTCGTAGTAGCACTGACAATCATACATATATATTTTTACTCAACAGAGCATCAGTCATGGATGTGACATAAAAATAATTCATATATCGCAAAGACTAACTACTCATATTCAGAAGTTTTTTCCAAGAATATGAAGATAAATTTGTTATAATATCATCATTCAAATTATTTTGATGTTTCTTTCAATTATGATTATAATATTTATTTTTATTGTAACTTGATAACATTGTATATTATTTTTATAAAATTAAATATTTTCAATTTGATGAATTTTTTTAAATATTAGTTGAACTTGTTAATCCTTCAAAATATCGACTAATATTATTTTTTTTAGTTAGATAGCATAACATGGATTAAATCAAATAGTAGAATACATTATAGTGTTAACCTTTTTCAAATAATTGAAAATAGTTGTACAATATTTTCCAACACTAAATATTTTTTTGAAATTTATTATTGCTAATTTTAAATATTTTTTTTTCAAAATATTGATTTCTATAATTTTTCAAGTTTCTTATTTATATATATATATGAGTTAAGTTCTATTGAGTCTTTGTTTTTGGTTGAGTATGGGAGTCCATATATGTTCTGCAAGTAATATAGTACAATTTTTTTTTGTAAAATGTATTATAATATGAATCATGTTCTACAAATATCACTATTTTAATAATATCTTGCAAATCTTATACATTTGACAGGTTGAACATTGTAGAACATATGATTTTATAAATATGATCAGTTTGAAGAACATACATATTCACGTTGTAAAAAAAGTAAATATTCAACTTGCTGAACATTAATGATGTAACACACGTTTACGTTATGTAGTTTATTATTTGAGTTTTTAAATTATTGGAAACATAAAACATGAACCATTAGATTGGATTGTAATATAAAGTTAGGATTTTGGACTCGAGAACTCCAAAAAAGGGACTTTATGTATATGATTATTTATAATAACCATATCAAATTGAATAATATAAATTTAAATATTGGGTCAAGTTCCAGAAGTAAATATTGTAAAACCAGTCAGTTAGTAATTTTGATACATAATATCAATTGACTTGATCGTATAAAGACCTCAAAAATATTAATTTTATTAATATAAGATATTATAAAATTTATCCTTATTGGTAAGATATTCTCGTCGAACTCGTAATTTAAATTTATTAAACATAGATAGTGATGATGTATTTTCGGCTCTATCATATAGTCAAATTTCGAGTATTTTTTTCAAAATGGGTAAAATTCTGATTTTGAAGTTAGTAATTTTGATACATATTATCAATTAAATTGCTTTTATAAAAATCTCAAAGATATTAATTTTTACCAACATAAGATATCACAAAAATTTTCTTTGTTGGTAAGATAGTCTAGTCGAACTGGTAATTTAAATTAAACCCAGCTAGTGACGTGATATTTACAGGCACGTCATTTAGTCAAATTTCGAGTATTTTTTAAAAAATTGGTCAAGTTCTAATTTTGAATTCGAAATAAATCGAAATACGCTAATTATAACTTAACTAAATATGTAGTACACATATACAATATTTATATAAGTGTATCTCTTTTTAACATATAAAAAAATTTAATTATATGTACAATTTATTTTTTATTAAAAATATAAAATGTATAAGACTTAATTTTCAAATTAAAAATTATATAATAAATAAGGGAATGATCCGTTTATATACTATGCTTAATTTTATATCTCAAATTCAATTGTTCAAAACTAATTTCACAAATATTTTAGTAATCATGTTTAAAGTTAAATAAATTGTCGCTATTTACGACACTGACATATTATGTATATGATAAAAACTTAACTAATAGTGTGGTGTGGTGTTAAGTTGATATGGTTGTGAATGTAAAGACTCGGTTCAATTCTTCCCAACAACCTTTAAATTTGGTTGGTAGTTAGTCTGGTCACCGTAATTATAATAATATTTTAAATAAAATACTCTCATAAATAGATAAATATTCATAACAAAGTTATAACATGTCTAATGATTTTGGTTAATACAAAATAATATATTAAATTCACCCGGCCGGGCTAAACAAAATTATAGTATTGATCCAAAAAACTACATTTAGTTAGTTGAATTTGAATAAGCGGGCTAAAATAAAATAATAAATATTATTGATCCCGCTAAAAACATTATATTATTGGATCAGACTATAACAAAATATACATTTGAAAGGAAATTCGTAGGGTCGATATAATATCATCAAATTAAAGCAAAATAATCCATAATATTCGTTCGGTCTAAAATAAAATAATAATCTTCCCGAGCTAGAGTAAAATTAAATAAAACAGTAAGTGTAATTAACTGGATTTGGTTGATATAACGGGTCTTAAGCTAATATAATTTTTTGTCATTAACACATAAAATTTTATCATTGATTGGGGTTTAAACATATTAAGCTAACATAAATGTGAATATAGTTGGTTGAATTTGGTCGACTAATGACAATTCATATACTACTGATCTCATATAAAATTTATCTTTTAATTAAATATAATATTTTTTCATAAAAACACCTATAAATATCAATAAAAATATAAATTTCAATCATTACATTATTTTTTAAAACTATAGTATCACTAATTTACAAAATAAATTCTTAATAATGTTTGAATAAATAAATTGATTGTTGTTTTTTCAAAGTAAATTATTACATGATGGTTTCGTTTGCTTGGGTAATTACAAATTTATATTTGATTGTTACAGCATAGGAAAAAGAAATTGTTGGAATTGGGACACTGTCAAGGGAGATGACGGTTGTTAGCAAGAGTGTACTTGTGCATAATTGGGGTTTGTTACGATTACTTTAAGATACAGGAGGAATATTATGATTAGGAGTTTATTTTTGTACTGATCAAGGTTCTATTAAGTCCTAGCTATCCTAATGGAGGTTATGCTTTAGTTTAAAGAAGTATAGTTTGGAAGTTATACTTTAGTTTAAAGAAGTATCCCTGACGCACAAACAGTTTGGGGTTTGAAGGCACTATATGGACCGTAGATAAAAGGCATTAGAGTCTACGATATCATAGTTACTTTTATGTGTTTTCTTTGTTCCTTATATCTAATAGCTAGTGTCGTCCAATGCAGTATGTATGGGTTGCAAATACGTTATCTTATTAGAGGATTTACATAGATATTAAACTGGAGCATAGTCTGTATTTCAATGCTCTTTGTTCTGTCTTACCTATGATCAAGAGGGTGTCATACCTAAAAATAGAGTAACACTCTATGGACATATCTAAACCAAGAACAAAGACGTGGCTAGAAATTCAGGAATAAGTAAAGGTTTGTGATTATTGGACTGATTGGTGCCTCCTAATTTTGATAATACTCTTTCATTGATTGTTATATTGATGTAATATTAGTACTGTTACATTTTTTTTCTTCCTTTGGAACACTTGAACTGTTTCTTCATACGAATTAACTATGGATGAAATTCCTATGTGCATAATGTTAGAAGTAATGTGTTTTTAAAGACGTAGTTATCCTATATAAATCTGCTTTTAATATCCAGGAAAATGAACACTAGCAACTGCTTACAATGATATTTGTATTTATGCAATTGCATGTATTTATAATGATAATGATATAGGCATATGGAAGGAGGGAGAAATATTTGTGAAATCTTATAAAGGATACTGGATATATAGTACCAAGACTGGTGGCTTGAAATTTAAACTATTTTCTGGTTTGAGCAATGGTGCTGCACAAATTCCGAGTCAGACTGGGAGTCTGGTTTCCATCTAATATTATACAGAAGTTTCCTAAGGCCAACTAAATTTCTGTTAGTGACTTAAGTTCAAATTTTAAGTAATTAAATGACTTCTATCAATTTCTGTTAGTTGAATAAAAGCAACGTTAATGAATTGTAATTACACACAAGTTCTATGGTCATTTTTCCCTTAACGAGTGTCTACTCCATTTTTTTATTTTACTTTAATTACTTTTCTTCTTGGTCTCGATTACAACCCCACCGACACCGCCGTACACCGCCCCGTTCGTCTCCAAAATACCTTTCCCTTCCTTCGCTCTTTTTTCATATACACAGCTATATATACACATAAGTAACGATCATTACAAGAAAACAAGGCTGAATAGCATAATTGGGGTCAAATTCAACAACTTTCGGTTGAATTGAATGGCACGGCTAAATTCAACCGCGTGTAGTCGTATTTATGCGGTCGAATTTAGCAACAAATTCGAACGTATGCAGTTGAATTTAGTCGTGCTCTTAAATTCAACCTCATCCGGTCGAATTTGATAATTTGAAATGGCCGGAAATTTTCCGTACTTTTAAAACATTGGTCGTAAAAGTGGGGAGAAATTTTACGCTATTCTGAAAATTGTAATTTAAGTGGAAAATAGTTGTATTTATCTATTATTACTGCATTCCGATATATATATTATTTTAAGAATTTTATTATTTTTAAATAAATTAATTGAGTAACTTGGTAACTTTGTACAACAACCGTTGTATCAAAAAGAGTGCATAGCGATTTTGTTAGAGCTATTTGCGAACAGAGTTGTTCGCGAAATATATTAAGATTTAAATATTTTAATGATATCATAAAAATTTTAGAAAAAAATTAACGTATTTGTTTCGATATTTTAATAGTGAATTAGTATTTTGACCACTACTTTTTACTAGTGTTTAGTTTCATACTCATGTTTCGATTTTTTAAAAATGTTTATGAATGATCCATCCTTACAGATGTCAAGATCTATATATTTTATTGATATGATAAAAAATTTAGAAAAAATAAATATATTTGATTTGCTATTTTAAGAGTCAACTAGTAATTTGACCAATACTTCTTACTTGTATTACTCTAATACAGATGTTTCAATTTTTTAAAAAATGTTTATGAATGATCCACCTTACAGATCTCAATATCTATATATTTTAGTAATATGATAAAAAAATTAGAAAAAAATAAATGTATTTGATTAGCTATAATAAAGGTCAACTAGTAGTTTGATAAGTACTTCCTACTAATGTTAGTCTAATACCGATGTTTCGATTTTTTAAAAAATGTTTATGAATAATCCAATCTTAAAGATGTCAATATATATATATATATACATATATATATTAGTGATATGATAAAAATTTTAGAAAAAATAAAAGTATTTGATTTGCTATTTTAACAGTCAACTAGTAGTTTGACCAGTAATTCTTACTAGTGCTAGTGTAATACCGTTAGTGTAATACCGATGTTTCGATTTTTAAAAAAATCTTTATGAATGATTCAACCATACATATGTCAATATCTATATATTTTAGTGATACAATACAAATTTTAGAAAAAATAAATGTATTTGATTGGCTATTTTAACAATCAACTAGTAGTTTGATCAGTACTTCTTACAAGTGTTAGTCTAATACCGATGTTTCAATTTTTTTAAAAATATTTATGAATGATCTAACCTTACAAATGTCAATATATTAGTGATATGATAAATTTTTTAAAATAAATAAATGTATTATATATATATATTACTTCTTACTAGTGTTAGTTGATGTTTTGATTTTTTTAAAAATGTTTATGAATGATACAACCTTACAGATGTCAATATCTATATATTTTAGTGATATGATAAAATTTTTAGGAAAAAATAATGTATTTGGTTTGCTATCTTAAAAGTCAACCTGTAATTTTACCAATTACTAGTGTTTAGTCTCATATTGATGTTTTGATTTAAAAAAAAAATTATAAATGATCTAACCTTACAGATGTCAAGATCTATATATTATAGTGACATGATAAAAAATTTCGAAAAAATAAATATATTTGGTTTGCTATTTTAAGAGTCAACTAGAAGTTTGACTGATACTCATTACTAGTATTAGTCTAATAGTGATGTTTAAATTTTTTGAAAAATGTTTATGAATGATCCAACTTTACAGATGTCAATATCTATATATCTAGTGATATGATAAAATTTTTAGAAAAATAATAAATTTATTTGATTTTCTATATTAACAGTCAACTAGTAGTTTGACAAGTACTTCCTACTAATGTTAGTCTAATACCGATATTTCGATTTTTTACACAATGTTTATTTATGATCAAATCTTACATATATATATATATTTATATATATATATATTTATATATATATTAGTGATATGATAATTTTTTTTTAAATTTGTCCAAACCTCCTTCGTAGGATGTTCTATACTCCAACAAGCTCATTTTCGTGGACGTTCCAGTCTTCACAAAACTTGGTTTTGCTGAGAGTTATGGTTTTCGAGAAATTTCCTAAGGACCTCTCAAGAGGGTCTCCGGAACAACTTTTGAAGGCCTTATGGTTCTCCTACAGGAGTTTCTGGTCGGCCAAAAGGCCTCAACTTGAGGGCTGGTCGGCTGGCAGTTCCCCGGGGGCAAGTTGTGGCCGTCATGGCTCTCCTACAAAGGCTTCTGGTCGGCCAAAAGGCCTCAACTTGAGGGCTGGTCGACTGGTAGTGCCCCGGGGGAAAGTTGTTGCCGTCATGGATCTCCTACAAAGGCTTCTGGTCGGCCATACGCCCCCTATTTTTGTGCTAGTCAGCCAGGAGTACTCTGCACATAAGTTGGGGTCGTCACAGCTCTCCTACAGTGGCTTCTAGTCAGCCATATGCCCCCCATTTGTGGGCTGGTCGGCCGGGAGTGCCCCGCACATAAGTTGTGGCCGTCACGGCTCTCCTACAGAGGCTTCTGGTCGGCCATATGCCCCCCATTTGTGGGCTGGTCGGCCGAGAGTGCCCCACACGTAAGTGGTGCCCGTCATGGCTCTGATACGAAGGCTCTTGGTAGGCCAAAATGCCTCAATTTATTGGCTGTTCGGCCAGAGCTTCCCCGCATGCAAATGATGGCCGTCACGGCTCTGATACGGAGGCTCCTGGTAGGCTAAAAGGCCTCATTTTGTTGGCTGGTTGGCCGGAGCTTCCCTGTATGCAAATTATGGCCATTATGGCTTTGATATGGAGGAGAACATTTTGTTCTCGTACTCGTGAGTTCAGCTGAAGAGATAATCTTGTCTTAATTTTCATTAATTTTTCTAATCATGGTGATTAACATAATTGTCCTTTAGTTAAGACTAATGACTTGTATTTGGTTTCAGCCAGGCTTTTTTTGGAAGACGGATACGATAAGCGATGTCATGCATCGCTTTTCTCGTTTATTATGTCGTCCTTTCTTGCCTTTCTATTGCTCTTCTTCATCATTTCCGGTGTTATTTTAGGGAGGTACCTGCTAGCGCGAATCAGGCAGACTTACGACCTGATGTAGCAGGTGACCTTTTTTCTATAAAAGAAGATGATAAGTGCTCATTTTTATTCACACCTTCATTCCTTACCTTCTCAAATTCTCAAACTCTCTCAAGCTTGTATCTTTCTCCAAGCTCTTCAAGAATGTGTGGCGAACAAGGTCCTAGCAAGTCCTCTTTTTCTCAAAAGGAAGCTCTACACAAGAGGGCCACTCTCCGCTCCCTCCAAGGTATAGCTCATATTTCCCCCTTCTCAATTGACCGTTGTTAGAACAGTCTAAAGAGTATGTTAGATGGGAGGGTAGACAAGTACCCTAGTACCGTCCATTTCGACGCGTTTCATCACAGAAGTATGCTCCGTGAGAAGGATGTCGAGGAGATTAAGTCGATTTACTCCTGGCCCGACTGCTTAAGGTTTCGTAAAGCTAAGCCAAGTGAGAGGGCTTGTAACCTTTGCCACCAAAGGCTATTTCTATTCAAGGCGGCCCTTAAGTCCGGGCTAAGGTTTCCCCTGCACCCTTTCATTCTGAGACTTCTAGCTAAACTCAAGATTCATCCATGCCAGCTCTACCTAATGAGTGGTCTTTTATAATTTGATTCATAGTGTGATGTCTTGACTTAGGCATCCCCTTAAGTGTGACGATGTTCCGTATTATCTTCATGATGAAGCCTTCTCCTTTGAATCAGCCTGTCTGGGTTGTGATACAACACAGAGCCCACATTCCTCATATGTTGAACACCAGTTTTCTCAATGACTTGAACCACAAGGGAAACAAGAAGTTTGTGGTCGTTGGGTGGAAGGATGGAGACTGGGGGGCATACTTCAGACGTGACTTTAGCAGCCCAGTTGATAGTTCTCACTTAATTCTCAACCTTTCTGATGCCGAGCTTCTAGCCAGAGATCTACTCACTAAAGATGATGGGGTATCCCCTTATTGGG
Organism: Apium graveolens; assembly: GCF_009905375.1. Lineage (NCBI taxonomy): Eukaryota > Viridiplantae > Streptophyta > Magnoliopsida > Apiales > Apiaceae > Apium > Apium graveolens. Next base: position 89,848 of record NW_027420834.1, on the reverse strand, counting down.
AGTTCATAACAGAAGTCAAGCTTGTGGAGCTGGCCTTAGTTCCCTCTCTATTGAGGTTATTTATCTTTGTTTCTCCTTAACTTTATGCAAGTTTGTTTTAATATCTGCTTTTTTTTCTTCTTATTTCAGCTGTAGAGGCTCTCGATGCCAAAGCCAAGCCGAGCGATGCTGTTACGGGCAAGATGGCCAGAGATGCAAATAAAAAGGCCAACCATATTCCTAAGGTTCCTGCATTCCTTCAGGCGTTGGGATCTGGTCAGAAGAGAACCAAAGATTTTGACGGGAGTGCCAGGACCCCTTTTGAGCCGGGATGGGGTATCTCTTCCAGCGACTCCGTATTCGGCATCCCGGGCCTTGCCCTTGAGTGGTCGAGGAACTGAATCACTCCTCCTGACCTCCTATTCATCTCTTCTGGTGAGAACCTTCTTGAGGCCGAGATGCTGGGGGCTCACGCCCTCTATCAGGTAAATTTTTATTTAAGTTTTCCTTTTTTTAGAACTTGGAAAGTATTATAGGAATCACTCCTTGGGGGCTCGGCCCTTCGTACTTAAACTTTTTATAACTATACTCATACTTTCTTTGTCAGGCCAATGCCTACTTCGTTGCGTCCTCTACTCAGGCTGTCAAGATGAGAGGCGACTATGCTGCACTGCAGACTTCCATGAACAAAATGACTGTCTCCATGGGGGAGTGGGAATCCAAGGCTCATGAAGTGGAGGGAAAGCTCGCCGTTATGGAGAGGAAATATGCTAGCTCGGAGGAGAAGAGGAAGAAGGAATGGAAAGACCTCGAGGGAGCTTATCACAGATCCTCTAGGTTCACCAAAATGATGGACGAACATGATGATAAGATGCGTCTTGTTAACATGGCCATGGGTTGGAATATGGGAATCAAAGACGCTCAAGGCGTATGGACGGATGTGGTTGATCCAAGCCTTCTATCTTGCCCCTGGAAACTACCTACCATGGATCTATCCGTACAAGCTTCTGGATCTGTGCCCTCGACTCCTCGTATGAGGTCTCAATCGAGTTCTAGTCACGGGGGTTCCGTTTCCTGTTCTAAGGGTAAGGCCCCCTCGGGTAGCCCTAACTCAGAGCAGCCCTTCATGGGAAGATTGCGGAGCCGATTCCAGGGAGGAGTGGTTCTTCTTCTGAGGAAGGCTCGGATGTCGAGGGGGAGGATTCTTCTGATGAGTGAATAACGTGGCCTTGCATGGCCTTAATTGCTATACGTGGCTTTTATTTTCAGAACTCATTGATTTGAACCTTATTGGTCTATAACTTATTGGTCCTTCGGGACTCTAACTTATGATCCTTTGGGATCTTTTATCTATGCACTTCGTTTAATTTCATTTCATACTTATCTTTTATTTTCGGCATTTGGTCCTTCAGGATTTGCATTCTTTATATGCTCGTACTTAAATAAATTGGTAGACAAGATGATAGAAATAAACTTGCATAGATAATATCTCTAAGAAATGGGTTCAACCCTTACATAAGATGGTTTCGTCGACCTTATTTATAAACTTAATACTAAGTACTAGGAACCTGTAGTGAATGTCCTAAACATAATAAACCTTCAGGTTTGAAGCATGCCAAGTGCGAGGCACTTCATCACCATTCATGGTCACTAACTTGTATGATCCTCGTCCCAGTGTCTTCCTGACCTTATAAGGTCCTTCCCAGTTGGGGGCTAGCTTTCCTCCCTACCCTACTCCAGATGCCTCAATCTTCATCAAAACCATATCTCCCTGTTGAAAGAACCTTTCTTAAACCCGTCTATTGTAATAAAGGGAGGCTCTTCGTTGATGCTCTGCATTGTAGGCATTGGCCTCATCCCTGACCTCGTTAATTATTTATATACCGTAGTCGTAGTAGCACTGACAATCATACATATATATTTTTACTCAACAGAGCATCAGTCATGGATGTGACATAAAAATAATTCATATATCGCAAAGACTAACTACTGATATTCAGAAGTTTTTTCCAACAATATGAAGATAAATTTGTTATAATATCATCATTCAAATTATTTTGATGTTTCTTTCAATTATGATTATAATATTTATTTTTATTGTAACTTGATAACATTGTATATTATTTTTATAAAATTAAATATTTTCAATTTGATGAATTTTTTTAAATATTAGTTGAACTTGTTAATCCTTCAAAATATCGACTAATATTATTTTTTTTAGTTAGATAGCATAACATGGATTAAATCAAATAGTAGAATACATTATAGTGTTAACCTTTTTCAAATAATTGAAAATAGTTGTACAATATTTTCCAACACTAAATATTTTTTTTGAAATTTATTATTGCTAATTTTAAATATTTTTTTTTTCAAAATATTGATTTCTATAATTTTTCAAGTTTCTTATTTATATATATATGAGTTAAGTTCTATTGAGTCTTTGTTTTTGGTTGAGTATGGGAGTCCATATATGTTCTGCAAGTAAAATAGTACAATTTTTTGTAAAATGTATTATAATGTGAATCATGTTCTACAAATATCACTATTTTAATAAATATCTTGCAAATCTTATATATTTGACAGGTTGAACATTGTAGAACATATGATTTTATAAAATATGATCAGTTTGAAGAACATACATATTCACGTTGTAAAAAAAGTAAATATTCAAGTTGCTGAACATTAATGATGTAACACACGTTTACGTTATGTAGTTTATTATTTTAGTTTTTAAATTATTGGAAACATAAAACATGAACCATTAGATTGGATTGTAATATAAAGTTAGGATTTTGGACTCGAGAACTCCAAAAAAGGGACTTTATGTATATGATTATTTATAATAACCATATCAAATTGAATAATATAAATTTAAATATTGGGTCAAGTTCCTGATGTAAATATTATAAAACCAGCCAGTTAGTAATTATGATACATAATATCAATTGACTTGATCGTATAAAGACCTCAAAAATATTAATTTTATTAATATAAGATATTATAAAATTTATCCTTATTGGTAAGATATTCTCGTCGAACTCGTAATTTAAATTTATTAAACATAGATAGTGATGATGTATTTTCGGCTCTATCATATAGTCAAATTTCGAGTATTTTTTCAAAATGGGTAAAATTCTGATTTTGAAGTTAGTAATTTTGATACATATTATCAATTAAATTGCTTTTATAAAAATCTCAAAGATATTAATTTTTACCAACATAAGATATCACAAAAATTTTCTTTGTTGGTAAGATAGTCTAGTCGAACTGGTAATTTAAATTAAACCCAGCTAGTGACGTGATATTTACAGGCACGTCATTTAGTCAAATTTCGAGTATTTTTTAAAAAATTGGTCAAGTTCTAATTTTGAATTCGAAATAAATCGAAATACGCTAATTATAACTTAACTAAATATGTAGTACACATATACAATATTTATATAAGTGTATCTCTTTTTAACATATAAAAAAATTTAATTATATGTACAATTTATTTTTTATTAAAAATATATTTAAAAAATGTATAAGACATAATTTTCAAATTAAAAATTGTATAATAAATAAGGGAATGATCCGTTTATATACTATGCTTAATTTTATATCTCAAATTCAATTGTTCAAAACTAATTCCACAAATATTTTAGTAATCATGTTTAAAGTTAAATAAATTGTCGCTATTTACGACACTGACATATTATGTATATGATAAAAAACTTAACTAATAGTGTGGTGTGGTGTTAAGTTGATATGGTTGTGAATGTAAAGACTCGGGTTCAATTCTTCCCAACAACCTTTAAATTTGGTTGGTAGTCGGTCTGGTCACCGTAATTATAATAATATTTTAAATAAAATACTCTCATAAATAGATAAATATTCATAACAAAGTTATAACATGTCTAATGATTTTGGTTAATACAAAATAATATATTAAATTCACCCGACCGGGCTAAACAAAATTATAGTATTGATCCAAAAAACTACATTTAGTTAGTGGAATTTGAATAAGCGGGCTAAAATAAAATAATAAATATTATTGATCCCGCTAAAAACATTATATTATTGGATCAGACTATAACAAAATATACATTTGAAAGGAAATTCGTAGGGTCGATATAATATCATCAAATTAAAGCAAAATAATCCATAATATTCATTCGGTCTAAAATAAAATAATAATTATCCCGAGCTAGAGTAAAATTAAATAAAACAGTAAGTGTAATTAACTGGATTTGGTTGATATAACGGGTCTTAAGCTAATATAATTTTTTGTCATTAACACATAAAATTTTATCATTGATTCGGGTTTAAACATATTAAGCTAACATAAATGTGAATATAGTTGGTTGAATTTGGTCGACTAATGACAATTCGTATACTACTGATCTCATATAAAATTTATCTTTTAATTAAATATAATATTTTTTCATAAAAACACCTATAAATATCAATAAAAATATAAATTTCAATCATTACATTATTTTTTAAAACTATAATATCACTAACTTATACACCTATGTGTATGTTAAAAAGTATAATGAAATCATATTATTAAAATTTTAAATAAATAAGTTTCGTAACTTAAATTTTTTACTTCAAATTGAATTCAAAAAAATTATATAATATTAAAAATAATCCGTATATCGCACGGGTTTTAGGCCGGTATTAAGAATTCGTAAAAATCCAAATTAAAAAATAAAATTCTAAAATCCAAATTGAACAAATCTGAAATTTCAAAATCTAAAAAGTAATTGAAAATCCTGATTTATATTGCTCAATATATTCTGGTTGAATAATGTTTTAAAATAAATTCTTAATAATGTTTGAATAAATAAATTGATTGTTGTTTTTTCAAAGTAAATTATTACATGATGGTTTGTTTGCTTGGGTAATTACAAATTTATATTTGATTGTTACAGCATAGGAAAAAGAAATTGTTGGAATTGGGACACTGTCAAGGGAGATGACGGTTGTTAGCAAGAGTGTACTTGTGCATAATTGGGGTTTGTTATGATTACTTTAAGATACAGGAAGAATATTATGATTAGGAGCTTATTTTTGTACTGATCAAGGTTCTATTAAGTCCTAGCTATCCTAATGGAGGTTATGCTTTAGTTTATAAAAGTATAGTTTGGAAGTTATACTTTAGTTTAAAGATGTATCCCTGACGCACAAACAGTTTGGGCTTTGAAGGCACTATATGGACCGTAGATAAAAGGCATTAGAGTCTACGATATCATAGTTACTTTTATGTGTTTTCTTTGTTCCTTATATCTAATAGCTAGTGTCGTCCAATGCAGTATGTATGGGTTGCAAATACGTTATCTTATTAGAGGATTTACATAGAGATTAAACTGGAGCATAGTCTGTATTTCAATGCTCTTTGTTCTGTCTTACCTATGATCAAGAGGGTGTCATACCTAAAAATAGAGTAACACTCTATGGACATATCTAAACCAAGAACAAAGACGTGGCTAGAAATTCAGGAATAAGTAAAGGTTTGTGATTATTGGACTGATTGGTGCCTCCTAATTTTGATAATACTCTTTCATTGATTGTTATATTGATGTAATATTAGTACTGCTACATTTTTTTCTTCCTTTGGAACACATGAACTGTTTCTTCATACGAATTAACTATGGATGAAATTCCTATGTGCATAATGTTAGAAGTAATGTGTTTTTAAAGACGTAGTTATCCTATATAAATCTGCTTTTAATATCCAGGAAAATGAAACACTTCTTTCCCTGGTGGTTATGTAACTCAACAGCCACAACCTTGTAGTATATAAGGTTGTTATCTAATGAAATATCACATACTCTTCTAGTACCTTTTTTTCTCTTATATAATTCATGATATGTTTAACAAATTGGTATCAGAGCTAGATTCGATTAGAAACTGGGCGTAAAGAACAGCAGTAGGCGGAAACAACACGTCAACAATGGTTGCAACAAATCAAGGTATGAATATTCAACAACCTACAATGCCCATTTTTAATGGTGAAAACTATGATTATTGGAGTTTGAAGATGAAAACACTTTTCCAATCTCAAGACTTGTGGGATTTAGTGAAAAGTGGATATGATGAATCAGCAAATTTAACAAATGCTCAGAAGGAGGCCTTAAAGGAGACTAAAAAGAAAGATGCAAAAGCCCTCTTCTTTATTCAACAAGCTATATCAGAGAGCTTGTTTCCCAGAATTATGAGGGTTGCAACGACAAAAGAAGCTTGGGAAGTTTTGCAAGAAGAATTCCAAGGAAATTCCAAGGTAAGATCTATTAAGCTACAATCCCTCAGGATAGATTTTGAGAACTTGAAGATGAATGAGTCTGAAAGTTTGAAGGATTATTATTCAAAAATAAATGAAATTGTCAATCAAATGGCTTTGTACGGTGAAGTGGTTACCGATAAGAAAGTTGTTGAAAAAATTCTGATTAGCTTGACTGATAAATATGATGCTATGGTGTCCATTATTGAAGAAACCAAAGATATTAACACATTAAAATCTGGTGAGTTGATGGCATCATTACAGTCCCATGAACAAAGATTGATGAGACACTCCGAAAAATCCATTGAAAGTGCTTTGCAATGTAAGCTCAACTTAAACAAAAAGGAATCACCGTCTCAGAGTTATAATGGAGGAGTATCATCAAGAGGTGGAATGTTCAATAGAGGAAGAGGAAGAGGCCAAAGAGGAAGAGGAAAAAGTAATTATAACAAATATTTAGGTGATGCAAGTCAATCAAACAAGTGTGAAATATGCAAACGAAGTAGCCATACAGAGAAGGATTGCTGGTTCAAAGGGAAGCCTCAATGTCATCATTGTAAGAAATTTGGACATTTGCAAAAAGATTGCAGGTTCAAAAATCAGCAGCAAGTGAATGTATCTGAAGAAAAAGAAGATGGATATGCAGTCTTTTATGCAAATTGTCAGGTCACAAATGAGAAAAGTAGCACTACTTGGTTATTGGACAGCGGATGTAGCAATCACATGACCGGAGACAGCACAATATTTACAAAGATTGATAAAAGTATTACCGCTGAAGTGAAAATGGGAAATGGCATATTGGTTCAGGCAAGAGGCAAAGGTACGATATGTATTCAAACAAAAGATGGCATACGATACATTAATGATGTTTTATTAGTCCCTGATTTAGATCAGAATCTACTTAGTGTCGGTCAGCTCATAGAAAATGGATATGCTGCTTATTTTGAGAATGGTACTTGCACAATTTTTGACAAAAATAAAGGCAAAAAATTGGTTGCAAAAATACAGATGAAAAGGGGCAGAAGTTTTCAGCTAATGTTCAATTATGATGCTGATTTGGCCTTAAAAGCACACCTGAAAGATGAATCCTTGCTTTGGCATAAAAGGCTTGGACACATACATTCTCAAGGGCTGAAGGAACTGAAAAATATGGTGTATGGGCTGCCTCAAGTTGAAGATAATAATGAAGTGTGTGAAGGTTGTGCCATGGGAAAGCACCATAGAAATTCTTTTCCAAAAGGAGGATCGTGGAGAGCTGGGGGACTGCTGGAGCTTGTTCACACTGACGTGTGTGGACCAATGAGGACTCCTTCACTTGCTGAAAATAGGTACTTTGTTTTATTTATTGATGATTACTCAAGAATGGCGTGGGTTTATTTTATGAAATATAAGTCTGAGGCCTTTAGCATTTTCAAAAAATTCAAGAAATTTGTAGAAAAACAAAGTGGTTGTTACATAAAAGTTTTGAGAAGTGATAGGGGTAAAGAATATACCTCTAGAGAGTTTGATAAATTTTGTGAAGATGAAGGAATTGATAGACAACTCACGGTTGGTTACTCACCACAACAAAATGGAGTTTCTGAAAGAAAGAACCAAACTGTAGTGAATATGGCCAAATCAATGTTAAAGGAGAAAGGGTTGCCAAATTCATTCTGGGCTAAAGCAATTCATACTGCTGTGTACTTAATTAACAGATGTCCAACTAAGGCAGTTAAAGAAATGACTCCATTAGAAGCATGGTGCAGAAAGAAGCCTTCGGTAAGCCATTTAAAGATATTTGGTTGCATTTGCTATGCACATATTCCGAAAGAAAAAAGACATAAACTGGAAGACACGAGTGAAAAATGCATTCTTCTTGGTTACAGCTCAAAATCAAAAGGATATAGGTTGTATAGTTTAAAGAAGAAATCAATAATCATAAGTAGAGATGTGTTGTTTGATGAAGGAGCTAGCTGGAATTGGGAGAAAGAAGCATGTCAAAATAAAACTATTAAATTTGAAGCAGAAGCTCAAAATGAAGACAAAAATAATGATCAGTCATCACCAGTATCATCACCATCTGATCCATCTTCACCTACTGATCCATCATCACCTTCAAGTGATAGTGCAAGATCGTCAAGTTCAGGAAGTACTCCGCTGAAAATGAGGTCTCTTGCTGATATTTATGAGTCGTGTAATTTTTGCATGATTGAACCAACGAGTTTTGAGGAGGCAATTAGAGAAGATGTTTGGAAGAAGGCAATGGAAGAGGAGTTTCACATGATTGAAAAAAATAAGACATGGCAACTCGTTGAAAGACCGAAAAATAAAGAGGTTGTGGGTGTGAAGTGGATTTATAGAATAAAGCACAAGTCAGATGGTTCTTGGTTAAAAAATAAAGCGCGTCTAGTGGCTAAAGGATATTCACAACATAAAGGAGTTGATTAACTCGAAACATTTGCACCAGTAGCTCGAAAAGACACAATCAGAACCCTCATTGCTCTTGCAGCTCAAAAAGGATGGAAATTATATCAAATTGACGTGAAATCAGCCTTCTTGAACGGAGATTTAGAAGAGGAAATCTATGTAGATCAACCAGATGGTTTTGTCATTAAAGGACAAGAAGGAAAAGTTTACAAGTTGAAAAAGGCGTTGTATGGGTTAAAGCAGGCACCTCGTCAATGGTATACCCATATCGACAACTACTTCCTGGAAAATGGATTTGTCAAAAGTAAGAGTGAGCCAACTCTCTATGTGAAGAAGCAAGGTATGTCAATTCTTATCGTTGCAATTTATGTTGATGATCTGATTTTTACTAGCAATGATGAGCATATGATAAATCAGTTCAAAAGTGATATGATGAAGAAGTATGAAATGAGTGATATGGGACTGCTACACCATTTTCTTGGGATTGAGATCCACCAACAAGGTGATGGAGTGTTTATTTGTCAGCACAAATACGCTGAAATAAATGTTAAAAAGGTTTAATATGTATGGTTGCAAAGCAATGGCAACACCTCTTGCAGCAAATGAAAAATTGATGAAAGATGACGGTGGAAGAAAAGTAGACAGGACTTTGTATAGAAGCATTGTTGGAAGTTTAATGTATCTTACGGCAACTAGGCCGGACATTATGTTTGCTTCTAGTTTGTTGTCCAGATATATGCAAGATCCTAGCGAGGTTCACCTTGGAGCAGCCAAACGAGTTCTTCGTTACATAAAAGGAACTGTGGCATATGGAATCAAATATTTTAAAGGTGAAGAGCTAAAATTAATTGGTTTTTGTGACAGTGATTGGGCAGGTTGCAGAGATGACATGAAGAGCACAACAGGCTTTGTGTTTTCATTTGATTCAGGAGCATTTTCTTGGCAATCAAAGAAGCAAGATTCAGTTGCACAGTCATCCGCAGAAGCTGAGTACGTAGCTGCTGCCCTGGCAACATCACAAGCTATTTGGTTGAGAAGAATTCTGGAGGATATTGATGAAAGGCAAAGAAACGCAACAGAGATGCTATGTGACAATAAGTCAGCCATATCTATGGCAAAGAATCCTATCTACAATAGTTGTACAAGGCACATTGCTGTGAAACATCACTTCATTCGTGAGAAGATCGAGGAAAATGAGATAAAATTAGTCTACTACAAGTCCGAGGAGCAAGTTGCTGATATATTCACAAAGGCACTTCCAAAAGAGAAGTTTCAGATGCTGCGTAATCTGCTGGGAGTTCAGGAACAACACATTAGGAGGGAGTGTTAGAAGTAATGTGTTTTTAAAGACGTAGTTATCCTATATAAATCTGCTTTTAATATCCAGGAAAATGAAACACTTCTTTCCCTGGTGGTTATGTAACTCAACAGCCACAACCTTGTAGTATATAAGGTTGTTATCTAATGAAATATCACATACTCTTCCAGTACCTTTTTTTCTCTTATATAATTCATGATATGTTTAACACATAATGTTCAACATGCAGATTCAAAATCGTGGCTGAAAATCATAGATGATCCTTTTCTCTGCCACATGCAGATTCATTGCAGAAGTTTGGAGCTACAAACACCTTTGATTCTCCCGAAGTTTACCAATTTGATAAGTAGCGTAAGTATGTATGCGGCATATGACAATGAAGATTATAGCATGATCTATGCAGGAAAAATTCTGATGGCAGATTTAAATGTTAATGGTTATTGTACCTTTGGTTCTTGCAATGGATTGCTTTACTTTGCAGAATACTACTAGGACGAAAAAATCCTTGTGTCAAATCTGCTGAGAAATCAGTTCAGAGCTCTGCCCCCAATCTACCTTCCGCCAAAGGATGATTTTCTTGCTCCAGTGAAATACACCTCGTGGTCCATATCAAAGCATCCAGAGGAATCGCCAGTAAATGCCTATGGATTAGGTTTTGATAGTTCAACGAATACCTTCAAAATGGTTTGTACTCTGCAGAATACAGGTAAATGCATAGGTACAGTAGTGCACAATTTGGGCACAGACTCATGGAGAAAGATTTCTAGTTTTCCTCAATATCCCATATACGGAAAGCCTGTTTTCGTGCATGGATTTTTACATTGGCTGTTAAGCCCTCTTGGACAATACTACGGGGAATTGCCTGTGGACCAAACAATAGTCTCGTTCGATGTTTGTAAAGAGAATTTCCAGCTGCTTCCGCATCCTGGGATTTGGTCGAAAAATATTGAGGAATTCAGACTAATTGAGTGCAATGGTCATTTTAGATTATTTGATATGAGTAGTGACTTAACCTAGCTGATATCTCAATGAGTAGTGACTATGGGAAGGAATGGAGCAGAGTGTTTAATATTAGACTCACTCAGACACTAGCAACTGCTTACAATGATATTTATATTTATGCAATTGCATGTACTTATAATGATAATGATATAGGCATATGGAAGGAGGGAGAAATATTTGTGAAATCTTATAAAGGATACTGGATATATAGTACCAAGACTGGTGGCTTGAAATTTAAACTATTTTCTGGTTTGAGCAATGGTGCTGCACAAATTTCGAGTCAGACTGGGAGTCTGGTTTCCATATAATATTATACAGAAGTTTCCTAAGGCCAACTAAATTTCTGTTAGTGACTTAAGTTCATATTTTAAGCAATTAAATGACTTCTATCAATTTCTGTTAGTTGAATAAAAGCAACGTTAATGAATTGTAATTACACACAAGTTCTACGGTCATTTTTCCCTTAACGAGTGTCTACTCCATTTTTTTATTTTACTTTAATTACTTTTCTTCTTCGTCTCGATTACAACCCCACCGACACCGCCGTACACCGCCCCGTTCGTCTCCAAAATACCTTTCCCTTCCTTCGCTCTTTTTTCATATACACAGCTATATATACACATAAGTAACGATCATTACAAGAAAACAAGACTGAATAGCATAATTGGGGTCAAATTCAACAACTTTCGGTTGAATTGAATGGCACGGCTAAATTCAACCGCGTGTAGTCGTATTTATGCGGTCGAATTTAGCAACAAATTCGAACGTATGCAGTTGAATTTAGTCGTGCTCTTAAATTCAACCGCATCCGGTCGAATTTGATAATTTGAAATGACCGGAAATTTTCCGTACTTTTAAAACATTGGTCGTAAAAGTGGGGAGAAATTTTACGCTATTCTGAAAATTGTAATTTAAGTGGAAAATAGTTGTATTTATCTATTATTACTGCATTCCGATATATATATTATTTTAAGAATTTTATTATTTTTAAATAAATTAATTGAGTAACTTGGTAACTTTGTACAACAACCGTTGTATCAAAAAGAGTGCATAGCGATTTTGTTAGAGCTATTTGCGAGCAGAGTTGTTCGCGAAATATATTAAGATTTAAATATTTTAGTGATATCATAAAAATTTTAGAAAAAAATTAACGTATTTGTTTCGATATTTTAATAGTGAATTAGTATTTTGACCACTACTTTTTACCAGTATTTAGTTTCATACTCATGTTTCGATTTTTTAAAAATATTTATGAATGATCCATCCTTACAGATGTCAAGATCTATATATTTTATTGATATGATAAAAAATTTAGAAAAAATAAATATATTTGATTTGCTATTTTAAGAGTCAACTAGTAATTTGACCAATACTTCTTACTTGTATTACTCTAATACAGATGTTTCAATTTTTTTAAAAATGTTTATGAATGATAAACCTTACAGATCTCAATATCTATATATTTTAGTAATATGATAAAAAAATTAGAAAAAAATAAATGTATTTCATTAGCTATAATAAAGGTCAACTAGTAGTTTGATAAGTACTTCCTACTAATGTTAGTCTAATACCGATGTTTCGATTTTTTAAAAAATGTTTATGAGTAATCCAATCTTAAAGATGTCGATATATATATATATATATTAGTGATATGATAAAAATTTTAGAAAAAATAAAAGTATTTGATTTGCTATTTTAACAGTCAACTAGTAGTTTGACCAGTAATTCTTACTAGTGCTAGTGTAATACCGTTAATGTAATATCGATGTTTCGATTTTTAAAAAAATCTTTATGAATGATTCAACCATACATATGTCAATATCTATATATTTTAATGATACAATACAAATTTTAGAAAAAATAAATGTATTTGATTGGCTATTTTAACAATCAACTAGTAGTTTGATCACTACTTCTTACAAGTGTTAGTCTAATACCGATGTTTCAATTTTTTTAAAAATATTTATGAATGATCTAACCTTACAGATGTCAATATATTAGTGATATGATAAATTTTTTAAAATAAATAAATGTATTATATATATATATATATTACTTCTTACTAGTGTTAGTCGATGTTTTGATTTTTTTAAAAATGTTTATGAATGATAAAACCTTACAGATGTCAATATCTATATATTTTAGTGATATGATAAAATTTTTAGGAAAAAATAAATGTATTTGGTTTGCTATCTTAAAAGTCAACCTGTAATTTTACCAATTACTAGTGTTTAGTCTCATATTGATGTTTTGATTTAAAAAAAAATTATAAATGATCTAACCTTACAGATGTCAACATCTATATATTATAGTCACATGATAAAAAATTTAGAAAAAATAAATATATTTGGTTTGCTATTTTAAGAGTCAACTAGTAGTTTGACCGATACTCATTACTAGTATTAGTCTAATACTGATGTTTAAATTTTTTAAAAAATGTTTATGAATGATCTAACTTTACAGATGTCAATATCTATATATTTAGTGATATGATAAAAATTTTAGAAAAATAATAAATTTATTTGATTTTCTATATTAACAGTCAACTAGTAGTTTGACAAGTACTTCCTACTAATGTTAGTCTAATACCGATATTTCGATTTTTTACACAATGTTTATTTATGATCAAATCTTACATATATATATATATTTATATATATATTAGTGATATGATAAATTTTTTTTAAAAAAAATGTATTTGATTTGATATTTTAAGAGTCAACTAGTAGGTTGACCAGTACTTCTTACTAGTGTTAGTCTAATACCGATGTTTTCGATTTTTTAAAAATGTTTATGAATGATCCAACCTTACAAATGTAAATATATATATATACATATTTTAGTGATATGATAAAAATTTTAGAAAAAAATAATTGTATTGGATTTGTTATTTTAACGGTCAACTAGTAGTGTGACCAATACTTTTTACTAGTGTAAGTTGATGTTTCGATTTTTCAAAAAATATTTATAAATGATCCAACATTATTGATGTCAATATCTATATATTTTAGCCATATGATAAACTATTTTGAAAAAAATAAATGTATTTGATTTGCTATCTTAACCGTCAACCTGTAATCTTACCAATATTTCTAACTAGTGTTTAGCCTCATATTGATGTTTTGATTTTTTTTTAAAATATTTATGAATGATCCAAACTTAGAGATGTCAAGATCTATACATTTAGTGATATGGTCAAAATTTAGAAAAAAATAAACATATTTGATTTGCTATTTTAAGAGTCAATCAGTAGTTTGACCAATACTTCTTACTAGTATTAGTCTAATACCGTTGTTTCAATTTTTAAAAATATATTTATGAATATTTCAACATTACAAATGTCAATATCTATATATTTTAGTAATATGATAAATTTTTTAGAAAAGAATAAATGTATTTCCTACTAATATTTGCTATATTAACAGTCAACTCGTAGTTTGACAAGTATTTCCTACTAATGTTAGTCTAATACCGATATTTCGATTTTTAAAAAAATATTTATAAATTATCCAATCTTACAAATGTCAATATATATATATATATATATTAGTGATATGAAAAAAATTTTAGAAAAAAATAAATGTATTTGATTTTTCTATTTTAACAGTCAACTAGTAGTTTGACCAGTACTTCTTACTAGTGTAAGTCAAATACCGATATTTTGATTTATAAAAACTGTTTATGAATGATCCAACCTTAAAGATGTCAACATCTTTATATTTTAGTGATATAATAAAAATTTTAGAAAAAAATAAATGTATTTAATTTGCTACTTTGACCGTCAACTAGTAGTTTAACCAATACTTCTTACTAGTGTTAGTCTAATACCGATGTTTTTTATTTTTAATTTTTTATTATAAATGATCCAACCTTACAGATGTTAATATATATATATATATATATATATATATTAGCGATATGATAAAAAGTTTAGAAAAAAAATAAATATATTTGATTTGCTATTTTAACAATCAACTAATAGTTTGACCAGTATTTCATACTATTGTTAGTCGATATTTTGATTTTTTTAAAAATATTTATGAATGATCAAACCTTACAGATGTCAATATGTATATATTTTAGTGATATAATAAAATTTTTAGAAAAAAATAAATATATTTGATTTGCTATTTAATAGTCAACTTATAGTTTGATTCTACTTCTTACTAGTGTTAGTCTAATACCGATGTTTCAATTTTTTAAAAAATATTTATGAATGATCCAATTTTACAGATGTCAATATCTATATATTTTATTGATATGATAAAAAAAATTTAAAAAAATTATAGTATTTGATTTGTTATTTTAACAGTCAACTAGTAGTTTGATCAATATATTTTATTACTGTTAGTTTAATACTGATATTTCGATTTTTTAAAAAATATTAATGAATGATCCAACCTTACAAATGTCAATATTTATATGTTTTAATGATATGATAAAATTTTTAGAAAATAATAAATGTAGTTGATTTGCTTTTTGAACAGTCAACCAGTAGTTTGACTAGTACTTTTTACTAGTGTTTAGTCCCAGATTGATGTTTCGATTTTTTTAAAATATATTTATGAAAGATCCAACCTTACAGATGCCAATATATATATATATATTAGTGAAGTGATAAAAGTTTTAGAAAAAATAAATATATTTTAATCATTAGATCTTAATTAAATTAACAAATAATGTATAATTAAACATACATTTAAACCTCTTTAAACTAATAAGGACGGGACTAAGAAAAAAAATTACTTTACCGAGTTTATTATGTTAGGTCACACACACTGTAGAAGGGGGTTGAATACAGTGTTTACTATAATCAAATCGAATATAAGAACTCAAGTAACTGAACACAGATTTTATTCAACACAATAAACTCTGTTACAAAGAACTGTTCTCTCTCAGTGATAAACAAATTATCACGAGAGCAGCTAGGGTTACAAAGAATAATAACTTCGATTAAGATAACACTTATAGTGTAAACCCCCCCTGTGTTTATATACTACACATTTACAAGATAATGTTCTAATTGATATGGAATATAATTCTGCTTCCTAAAATATATCAACTAGTTATCTTTTTTTCCAAGTATTCTATTCTTCATAGAATTCTTTCTTCATGTATATTTCTTTCTGTCTTAGTCTCGATCTTCTTTCCTTTCAATCAGCCTGCCTTATCTGAAAGTCACCTTAAGTCCTGATATTATCTCCTGATAAATATCTTCCGATAACTTAAGTTCTGATAACTTAAGTTCTGATAACTTAAGTTCTGATATCTTAAGTTCTGTCTTCAGTATAAGTGCTGATTTCCAGTTAAGTACTGATTTGTCCTGTTATTTAAGATCTGAAAACTAAACACAAATCATATTACACATGACATCACAAATATATCTAACATATTATTTTAACGGGAGTAAAGATACACTGTGTCTATTATGTTGAGACCGGAGTAAAATATTATTTTAGCGCGATTATTACTTTATCGATTATTACTTCATCGAGGTTTACCTGTAATTCTAAATTTTACCGCACACTCTTGTGAATGGAATTTATCATAGAATCGAAAAAAATAATTTCAATTTTTTTATTAAAATAATTAGTTGTTAGAATAAATTATAAAATTATAATATTTTAAGAAAAAATTTAACAAATAACTAATATTTTAATTTTTATAACATAAAATACGTAATATATGAACTGAATTTATAACTTGACGTTGGTAAATTCGACTGACTGCGGTCGTATTTAGCCTTGCCACTATGAGGCATGATCTTCATGATCTTCTTCCAGAGTTTATTCTTAGGCTTGAGACTGTTTACAGAAAAATACTCCAGTCTAATCTATTGACACTTTTACAGACTCAAGTAACACAATACAAAATGCAAACTTAGATTACCATACAACTTACTTAGGGCTGTCAATTTGACTTAGTCTTGTTATAGTACAGGCATGTCCTAATAATCTCCCCCAATTTGTGAGAAGATTGTTTATCACAAATTTATGTCTGTTAACAAGACTAACCCCAAGCTATAATGAACAATAAAACTTTACAAAATTTTTTTGACAGAAATACAACATTTATACATTAGGTGATTTCTTGAGTTTGACATATACATACATCAGACAAATGTCCCATCTCCTGTTTCTTCTCTAATGAGATCCTTTAACTTTACAAGTACTCCCAGTTCCTCTATAATTGGTGTCCCTCTTAGAGTTTCTACAAGTTTGAATTTGTCACGTAATGGATAACCACTAAATAAATCAATCCTAAACCTTGAGAATCTGCCAGCTTTGATGTTTAGAAATTGTCCATCCTTGGTAACTCTGCTCAAACCCTTTGCCTTGAGATCTTCAGATTTTTGTATATACATGTCTATCTCCTCAATATACTTTCTTTTCCTCTTCTCAGTTTCAGCCTTGTTCTTTGCTCTTCTTTCTTCCCTTTTTACCAACCATTTCACGTGATTTAGATACAACATGCTAAATTTATGCACTAAAGATAATCCAACGGTTGGTATAATATTTTATAAAAAAACTAAAAAATAATATTTTTTTAACTTTAAAACCCCCTCCTACCTATCAGCAGTTTTTTAAAATATAAGAAAACGTTACATTTTGATGTTGCCGTTGATATCTTTGAAGTTGCCGGATTTTTTGAAACTCACCGGAATCTAAGAATTTTCCGGTGAGATTTTTTTTAAAAACTGGTGCTCGTTATTTCAACCACATTCAGTCGAATTTAGAATAATATTTTAAACCATATAAGGTTGAATTTATATTTTAGGTGGACGTTTCAAAATTTTTCAAAAAATTAATATTTTTGGGGGGATTTTCAAATTTTAGGTGAAAAATAAATTCGACCGTTTTCGATCGAATGTAAGCGGTCAAATTTAGCCGCTCGTATACTAAATACGACCGATTTACTAAATATGACTCGAGAAAACCGGTCGTATTTAGTTAAATACAACAAAAAACGACCGAATTTAACTAAATACAACCAATTTTTGACCAGTCGTATTTACCTATTTTTCTTGTAGTGGATGATGATAATAGTAGTATCCTCGAATAATTTTATACGAATGGTGTGTTAAAATTGAGGGTTGTTTGGACGATTAGTTCATTGATTGCTGCTTCTTCTAGGCATTATTTGCTTCTAGTGCTTCTAATTCACAGGTGGATACCTCTGAGATTTAAAATCCATTTTTAGATTAGGTAAAATTTCGAATTAGTTCGAATTTTTTATATTCGTCCGAATTGGTGGTTAATTTTTTTTGTTGATTGTTCATCAATTTTGTTTATGGATATGATTATATTGGTTTGTAATCAACATGTACATATTTTTATTTTAAATTTTTGAGGTGTTTTGTATGCTCATATGAAAACGGGCCACCGAAGATATTTTTACATTTTTTGGTTATAAAACTGATTGTTTGATGATTATAACTACTCGATTAGATTTTTAAAAGTTTAACATTTGTTTGTTAATTAGTTTTATAAATTTGTAACTAATTTTTGGGTTCGATGAAATTGAGTTTAGGCCATCGGGTTCGATCACGATTTGGCCGATTTTTTCATGGTTATATAACTTTTTTTTACGATCGTAGTAATGGAGTCGATTTGGTCATGTTTGGCTTGAAAACATTGAAAACCAAGATGATTTGAGGGCTTCATGGAGCTGTTGGAGTTGGCCGGAGTTCTTGAACTCGCTAGTCGGAATTTGGATTGCCCATTTCCTATGTCCTGTTCTTAGTATTCCGATCATCTTCAACATACTACCTCCATTTGATCAATTAGACAATAATAACTCAAAATTGTTAAATTCGTTAAAGCCAATTTGACGAAAGTCATTTATCTGCTTAAATATTGTAAGTTGCAGCCATCAAAGTGTAGAATTTGCAACAAATGCCAGCAAAAAGAAAAAAAGTTATTTTCATGGACACTACAATTGAAGTTACTCATATAAATAAATTTATATTATAAATGACCTAAGTAATATGTTTGAAAAGAATAGGCGAACCAAATTGATATTAGAGATGCATTTTAGTTAGAACTGTTAATAGATAATTAGAATGGTTAAATATATTAATATTAAGAGACCGCTATTAAAATACCTAAATACCTAGTAGGACTATTTGTTGGACTTGTTAAAAAAACAAGATTGAAATCTAAAATTTAATTGTTATTTTGGGTGCAACTTAATAGTGATTATAACTTATTAATGATTGATGAATATAATTTAATTAATTTTTATGGGTGTATATTTTATTAATGATTAAAATATACAATTTAATTGATATCTTTGATAGTGTATTGGTGACTTATTAATGATCGGAAATATATTTTTGGGTGTATATTTTACTACTAATTAGAATATATAGTTTATTTGGTATTTTGTAAATGTATTAATGATTCAAAAATAATAAAATAATTGATATTTTAAGTGTGTTTATAAAAAAAGATAATATGTGTTATTTAAAGCGACCAGAGGGGCGAGATTGGGCTGTTTCACGGCGACATCAGGGGGCGAAGGTGCAGGTTGGGGGTTGTTGGTGGAGATGGAGGGGGGGGGAGAGGGAGAAAGAGAAAGAGCGATGGGGGGAGCGTCTTGTGATTACCTCAGCGGTGGCGGAAGGCGCGACAGCGAGATGGGGGGTAAATGAAAGGGTGGGGGCGGGTTGTACTTTAGGTAGTAAGTTGTAATTAATTACAAATATACCACTAGTTTCTAGTTTTCATTATAAGAATATTTATACTGGAATAACACTATATTATATATGTAATGCCCCAAATTCAGGGTCAGAGAATTTGGTCATAACAATGAAACCTCAATATAAAATAAAATATTTAATAACAAAAAGTTCTTAACAATTGAAATATAACATCTGCGACCCAAATTATACCAAGATCTTTTTAGGTTATAGTTCTAGAAACAAGAATTTCTAAATTCCATAGATAATTTTTTTTCCTTTCTTTTAAAACTCTTTTCAACAATTTACAAACCCAAAATTAAACCTGCTAGTATAACTTAGAAAAGAAGTATACTAGGCCCAACTATACGATTACATAGCTGAAAAAAGCAAGCATCACATGGTTTTAGAGAGAAAAGCTACACCTCCTCACTAGATTCTATTTTCCCTCCTATCTTTTTACATTCTTCGGCTGATTCATTTCTTCACCATTCCTCCATATTTGATGCATTTAATATATGCTCTTCTTTTCTATAATCCTTGCTTCTTTTCCTTCCAAATCTACTCCATCTTTGCCTCCACTTTTCTGCCTTATTCTTCTATCTGATGGGTTCAAGAAACTTTGACCACTCTATTTCCATGAACTCAGATAAATTCACTCTTATGCTAGGCATCATTATGCCAACGTTACTATTCCAGCACATCAGGAAAAATTTTCTTTGCAGTTGCATCATTAAGAGTCCTTTAACACTAATGATGTTGTCGATGCTCAGCCTTTGTCGCCTAGAAATCCGGTGGGATTGAATGTGCGTATGTAATAATGCGATACATAAAAGAAATTATCGATGATGACAAGTTGAATTTTGCTACAAAGGTATTACTTTGACGCTTCCAGTTTGCTATATACTAAGATATGGTTACTTTTCAATATGGTTACTTTTCATTCATCTTGTACTGAATTTTGTTTGTTTGGAATTTGTAGTGGTTGGCCAAGACTCGATCGTGTTACAACATTGAACAGCTAGATGAAGTTCGCATTGAGGCCCTATAGTTCATCTAAGAGCATATCTGATCAATTCTTGTACTCAAGGTCTTTTCTTTTGCGTAGTCGTACATTTGGTAATTTAGACGGTTTTGTGTAGTAAGAATATAAGTGTATGAATGCTGGGGTTGGTGTATAGGTTTGCAAATGCCGGGGGTTGTACATTTGGTAATGTAGATTCTGTAGTTTTTGAATGATTGATGCAGATGATGGGGTTGGTGTTGGTGATTTTTGGATGATTGATGTAGATGATGGGGTTGGTGTTGGTGGTTTTTGGATGATTGAATGGTTAAATGTATGAATGATTGACTGGTTGGATTTGTATGGATGCTTGTTATTCCAATATTTTAGTTTTGGTTATGTAGTAAAGGACATCGGTTTTATTTATAACAAATGTCTATTAGTAACGAGTACATCGCTTTTTTAGAAAATTAGTGATGTAAAATTTTACACATTTTGGTCTATAAACTTCTTACACCTCACTTTCAATTAAGAAAAGCTGATGTCAAAAAAGGTAATGTACATCACTTTAAGGTAAAAATATGATGTCAAAGAAATCCAGGTTCAAGTCTAAATGAAACATAGAAATCACTTTGTTTAAGATAAAACTGATGTCAAGTGACATTATAAACATCACTTTTAACCAAACAAAATTGATGTCAAAAATTGCAATGTACATCAGTTTCAGACAAACAACTGATGTGAAAGACTAACATGTTCAAGTCTAAATGATACATATACATCACTTCATTGTAGAAAAAACTGATGTCTATACGCTAAATTAGACATCACCTTTCATTAAAGAAACAGATATTTAATATGCCATTTTACATCACCTCTGTCAAAATTATCGATGTTTTTGTGACAAAAAACATAGCTCAATATATGTTTAATATGTTTTAATAGGTGTAATTTAGTTATTAAATAATTTTGTTATAACATTTTTTGTAAAAAATCATCACATAGACATCAATATTTTTCACTAGAATGGATGTTTTTGTGATAAAAAACATAGCTCATGATATGTTTAACATGTTTAATTAGATGTAATTTAGTTATTAAAAAATTTATTTATAGCATTTTATGTAAATAATCAACACATAGACATCTATTTTTTAACTAAAATCGATGTCTGATCGAGTATAGACATCGAGTATCCACTGATGTCTAGAATAGACATCACCGACATCAACATCGGTTATGAAACAACATAGACATCGGCCAAAAAGTGATGTCTATGGACTTTTTTCTTGTAGTGAAGAGACATAATTCCAAAATAATATGATATTGTACATTCTAGGCCGAACCTACGCAGATTTGTTTTTGGATTTATATGGCTTCTCCATAAACAAGAGAATATTCTCTAATATTCTTGATGTAGTACTTTGGTTGACACATACCCCCATCCCAAATTATCCCCGTAAACCAATAACTACAAATACCTTGGTCTTTTTCCCAGAATCTATTTGTTGGCATCCTGTACTACCGATATTTCTACAGAATCCGTTGTGTGTACACGATTAGGAAGACTTTTGATACAAGGCAACCAATAAAAAAACCAGCTTCAATGAAGGATGATGACTACACGAACCGCTGTAAGAGAAGGAACCAACTTTAATGAAGGATGAAAAATGGAATCTATTAGATAGCCAGGCTCTGGGGTTGTCAGATTGACTTTGGTGAAAAACATTGCTTAAAATATCATCAAGGAAACGACAACTTATGGTTTGATCAAGGTTTTTTCCAATATGTTTGAGAAGCCATCTGCTTCAAATAAGGGGTATTTGAATCACTTGTTAGTTGCCATAAGATTGAATGAAGGCGATCATGTTGCTGACCATATGAACGAATTTAATTCTATCCTAGCAAGATTGACATCAGTGGATATTAAATTCCATGATGAAATATAAGACTTGTTGTTTGCATCCTCATTACAGACAGTTGGTCAGGTTTTGTCACTACTATAAGTAATTTATCCAGGAGCGGTAAGATGACTTTTCATGGAGTTCGAGATTCGATTCTTGGAGAAGTTATTTGTAGAAGAAACTCAGGAGAGTCGTGAGGTTCCTTGTTAATGGCTGAGAGTAGAGAAAGAAAGTTCATAATGGGGCAGGATAAGGGCGTAGCAGATTAAAGTTACAGAAGAGAGGACAAACCAAAGATCACAAGGATATTGTTTGTTGGAATTGTTAGAAGAAGGGTCACTTCAGGAATCAGTGCACCACTCATGCGACCCTAAAGGAAAGAGTAAAGAGGATAATTCATCTAACATAGTTGAAGAAGTGATGGATGATGATGCTTTGATTTGTTGTATTAAATGTTCCGTTGAATCATGGTTATGGATTCAGGTGCATCATTCCATACTACCCTTGCAAGGATTTAATGTTAAATTTCAAATTTCAAAATTTTGGTAAAGTCTGTCTTACTGATGACAAGACTTTAGATATTGTGGGCATGGGAGATATTAATCTCAAAACCTCTTTGAGAACTAGCTGCATATTGAAAGATATAAGGTACACCCCTAGAGTGAAAAAGATGTTGCTATTTGTAGTCAGTTAGATAAGGAAGGGTATCGAGTTACTATCGGAGACAAACAGTGGAATGTTATAAAGAGAAATCTAGTTATTGCTCATGGAGAGAAAAAAAGGACTTTGTACATTGTTGAGGAATCCAGCTATGAAGCAAATATAGATGCTGATGAAATTGGGTCTTTAAGTTTATGGTACAAAAGGCCTGGTTATATGAGTGAAAAGGGTATGAAGTTGTTAACTTCGAAGGGGGAGATTCCAGAGTTGAAGAATGTGGAAAGTGGGTTCTGCGAGCCATGGTTTCTTGGAAAGAAGAAATGTGTTACTTTTGCAAAATCAGGGAGGACCCCTAAGACGAAGAAGTTAGATCTAGTTCATACATATGTATATGGTCCAACAACAGTTGCGTCGTTGGACAAATCTCTCTACTATGTCACTATTATTAACGATTTCACTAAAAAAATATGGGTTTATTTCTTGAAGAATAAATCGGATGTGTTTTCTACTTTCAAGAAGTGGAAGACTGAAGTTGAAAATCTGACCGGTTTGAAGGTGAAGAGTTTGATGTCAGATAATGGTGGTGAATACAGTAGTAATGAGTATAAAAGCTATTGCACAGAATTTGGGATTCAAATGATTAAAAATATTCTAGAGACACCACAACAGAATGGTGTTACAGAGTGCATGAATAGAACCTTGAATGAGAGGGCCAATAGTATGAGATTACATGCAGGATTGCCAAAGATGTTTTAGGAAGATGCAGTTAAAATAGAAGCGTAACTCATAAATAGAGGACTTTCAAGTCCTTTGGGGTTCAAGATACCTGAAGAAGAGTGGCAGGAAAAGAAGGCACACTTGCGAGTTTTTAGTTGTGTTTCTTATGTCTGTGTAAATTATGACATGGATAAACTTGATCTGAATAGAAAAGAAGTGTATCTTCATTGGTTATGGCTCAGATAACATGGATTACTCTTTTTGGGATGAACTGACGAAGAAGATCGTTTGAAGTAGAGATGTTACTTTTAGTGAGAAAGCAGTGTTTATAATCTTATAGAAGATTATGAGTTTATAAAGGACCAACCTAAGAAATTGAAAGTAGTGCTTGAAGATATCAAAGAAATAGATCTGCAGGCATGAAATAGTGGGAGTTCGGAGAATGTCCATGACAGGGTTCCAGTTACCCGACAGACTGAGGTAAGAAAATCTAGGAGAATTGTGAGGCCACCACAAAGATATTCTCCTCCAGTATATTATATGTTATTGATGAGGATAGAGAGCCTCAGTGTTATTCAGAGGTAGTACAGGTGGATGATTCAGTTTTGTGGAAATCAGCCATGGATGAAGAGATGAGTTCTCTTGAGAAGAATGAGACATGGTCTTTAACAGAGTTACCAGCAGCGAAGAAGGCTTTACATAATAAGTCGGTGTTCAAGATCAAAAAAGAACATGATGGCATCAAAAGATACAAGGTGAGGTTAGTAGTCAAGGGTTATCAACGAAAAAAGGGTAATGACTATATTAATATATTTTCCCCGGTTGTTAAGATGACTACAGTTAGAATTATGCTAAGTATTGCGGCTGTAGATGAGTTACATCTAGAGCAACTGGATTTTAAGATTGTGTTCTTACATGGTGATCTTGAGGACATCTACATGGTTCATTTAGAGGGATTTCAGGTAGTTAGGAAAGAAAAACTTATTTGCGAGCTTATAAAAAGCTTGTATGGTTTAAAGCAAGCAACAAGACAACGGTACTTGAAGTTTGACAGCTTTATGATGTGTTTTTAATGTTTTCGGTCTGGGTTCCAGAATGGGTACATGAGGAGTGCTATGGACCATTGTTGTTACTTTAAACAGTTTAATTTATCTTATATCATATTGTTGTTATATGTTGATGGCATGTTGATAACAGGATCAAACATGAGGAAAATCAACAGGCTAAAGAGACAGATCTCTGAGGAGTTTGAGATGAAGGATATGGGTGCAGAAAAATAGATACTTGGTATGAACATCATAAGTGATAGACCTGAAGGTACTTTGAAATTATCTCAGAAGAAAGATGTTGAGAAATTGTTGTAAATATTCAGTGTCCAGGATGCGAAGACAATAAGTACATCATTGGTGAGTTACTTTAATCTCATGAAGAAGCAATCACCTAAAATGGATGACGAAATAAAAGATATGGCTAAAGTTCCCCATGAGTCTGCAGTTGGCAATTTGATGTATGTTATAGTGTGTACAAAACCATACATTGCTCATGTAGTGGGAGTCGTTAGTAGGTTTTTGTCTAATCCAGGAAGAGAGCATTGGGAAGCAGTCAAGTGGTTGTTACGCTACCTGAAAGGCACATCCAAGGTTGTATTATATTTCAGTAAGAAAAATCTTATCTTTGAAGGATTCCCTGATGCAGATTTGGGTGGATGTTTGGATACAAGAAAAAGTACAATGGGTTATATTTTTACTTTGGGTGGCACCGCAGTTAGTTGGATGTCTCGATTTCAAAAGAGTGTTGCTTTTTCAACCACTTGTAAGTCATATGTCATAGCCTATTTGTATATTCGAGGATTCAACTCAACTCAAATAAGAATGTAATAAGTAAATAGTGGATCGACCGTCAGAGAGATCTCGCAAAGTAATATCTGTCAAAGGATTCAGAAACAAGGTTCATCTACAGACTTGAGGAGTTAATTCACTGGAAGAAGTTCAAGAAGTTTATCATGCCTCAGTGATATAAATCAAGATCGTGGATTTAATCAAGTGACAGAGATCTCGTCAGAGTATCATTAATTACAAGGATTTAATCTGAAGAAAATCAAAGCGTCAAAGTCAAGACATGAAGAAACGTTACGGAAGTTAGTCACTCATGAACCAGACAGTACATCGAGTGTCAACGTTGAAGTGGTGGAATTGATTCATAATTCTCAGTGATTTTCAGAAGATATTCAGAAGAATGGATGCTGCTCAGGGTTAGTATTAATTCTCTATTAATTAATTAAGTCATATAATTTAATTAAGTAAATAAATTATATCTGCAAAGATTAATTTATTGATTAATTAAATTAATTGATTAATTAATTCAGAATTAATTTTAGGAATTTTCAGAAGTTTAATTGGTTTAAAAACAGTCTTAAATCAGCAAGACAATTGAAAATGAACTAGCATGACAATCTGGATTGTCATACCAATTGTCATGCCAAGTCATTTCAATTGTCATACCCAAAGTTACACTAGGAAGGAGATTGTCTTGCTAGTTCAACTGATTGTCATACCGATAGTCATTGTAGTTCAATCAGATTGCCTTGCTAGTACAATTGAAAGTCCTACTGAAAGTCTTGCTGAGCCAAAGAGATTGTCCTACCGATTGTCATTGCAGTTCAAGTAATTTTGTTGGATTGCATACAAAAAGAAAAAGAAGCAGAAGACATTCACTCACTGAAAAATACAAGAACACAGCAGCCGCCTAAGAAATATTTCATTGTTCTCTGCTGAAATTCAAAGATCAATTTCTAGATTGCAAAGTTAAATCCAATCAACTAGAAATCTTTATCTTGTTCTTGTGTAACAATCTAGCGGATCAAAATCCCTAGAACTTAATCTCAAATCGCGTTTAGCATTTGATTCTAATTATTGCAAAAATAGAAAAAGTTCATGTCGAATTGAGATTAATACCTTGTAATCGATACAGTTGTTGTAACACCTTTCAAGTTTAATAATATTTTTATTTACCTTGAATTTTGTTTCACATTTTTTATTCCGCATTTATTCGATTATTTGGTACTGTTTGTATTCAACCCCCCTTCTACAAACACATTGGGACCTAACAATTGGTATCAGAGCCTTCTGATTAACGAACAAATCAAGATCCTAGACTTTTGTGATTTTTCAACTCCTTGAATTTTTATTTATTCAAAAATTCATAATGACTTCACATAAAGTTGGAACCGTTAAAATTCCACAATTTGATAAAGAGAATTATATCATGTGGAAGAAGAAGATGCTATTATTTTTACAAGTTGCAAATCCCAAATATTCAAACTTGTTAAAGAAGGGTATAAAAACTCCGATGGTTATTGAACCGGAGGTAATAATAGATGGTGTGGTGACTACTAAAGCTAGAACCTATCCAAAAGAGCCCGAAGATTTTACTCCTGCTGAGAAGGAAGAAGCCTCCTTGGATGCCAGCCTTCAATTAATATTAATTGATTCCCTTGATCCCTTGATGAACAGACATGTGATGAACTGTAAAAATTCTAAACACATGTGGGAAACTATTGAGGTAATTAATGAAGGCACAGAGGAAGTTAGGGAGAACAAGTTGGAAATCCTAACCTCTGAATATGAACATTTCAAATCAAATCCAGGAGAAGGAATTACTGAAGTGTTTGAGAGGTACAATGCGTTGATCAACAACCTGAACATCAATGGAAAGTATTATTCAATCAGGGAGGTCAACAAAAAGTTCCTTTTAACACTGCCAGCTCATCTTGAACATAGAATCACTGCCATTAGAGAAGCTAGAGATCTGAGTGAGATTTCTTTGGACAGGCTCTATGGAGTGTTAAAAACCTATGAGTTGGAGCAGATTCAACAGAAGGAAGTCTACGGGAATGATAGAATGGTCAGCACATCTACTGCACTTGTAGCTGAAGGTCAATAACAACAACAATCTCAACAGTTAGAAAGAATGGTACAGTTTTCCAAGGGTGAGGAAAATGAGTTAGTAGCAGAATATGATCCTCCTACTACAAATCAATCAAGTGATGATTTTTATTCCTTGGAAGAGCTGGAGCAATTGGAAGATGAATCAATGGCCCAAATTGTCAAGAGATTCTCCCATGTCAGATTCAGGAGGAGTCCCAAGCTTAAGTACAAGTCCAACTACAACAAATTCCAGAAAGGTGGATCTTCATCCTCTAACACCAGCAGTGGTGGATACCAAACAGGGATGGTTGATCGGAGCACCATTAGATGCTATAACTGCAATGAGTTGGGACACTTTGCCACAGAATGTAGGAAACTAAAGCAAGTAAGAAAGAACTCTGAAAGGGCTTATCTGGTAAAGGGAAGAAGCTGGGATGATACTGACAGTGAAGATGAAGAAGAAGGAAATCTTGCTCTTATGGCTATTGATGGAAAAGCTTCATCGTCAAGAATAGAGGTAAAACTTTCTGATGCTGAAATGGTTTATCATCTAAGAGGTAACTTAGATTGTGCACGTCGTGATAATGAACTGTTAAGTTTACAGATCACAGACCTTGAGAAAGAGGTCAATGAATTAAGACTTGTGCACATTAATCAAGACAAATTAAAAGAACAGGTATCTTTTCTAGAGAATAGAGTTGACTGTTATAGAAAACTCGAAACTATTCTCAAAGACAAGATCACCGGTCTTGAGAATAAGGTTAGAGCCTACTTCAATTCTTGTTCGAAGGCTAAAGAGTTCTACAGTAAGCAAGCTGTTAATCAAACATCTGGAATAGGTTATGATTACAATGCTGCTATTGGAGAATTAGGCATAAACTCCCCTCCTCATGTCTGTGCTAAAGGGAGGGAAGTACCACATGTGCTTAAGGGTGTTGATGAACCCCTCTATAAAGCATCAATTGCTGAACCATTTGATGCGACCTCTTCTGTTATTCAAGAAGAAATACGTGCTGAGGATCATGCTTATGAGAAGATTGTTTCCAAGTCAAGTGAGTCGAAAGTTCCAGTCAAAGTTGTGAAAGCAACTGAGACTAACTCAGACACACATGAGTTGGATAACAATAATGCCATGTCTACCATGCATAAATTACCTGCTGTTAATCGCTCTCATAAAGCATGTGGTGTTGCTTATTGTATGTCTTGTGCTTTTAATATGATGTATGCTTATTTTAATGGTAAACATGTGTCTAATGATAAGACTACTCCTCGTCAGCATGTGAATAACAAGAAGCATGATAGGTCCAAGACTGCTAGTCCTTCTAAGGCTAGAAAGGAGACATTTATGCCTAAGATTAAACAGAAATTTGTTAACGCTGTTTACAAGGTCAAATGTTCAGTCATTGAGAAAGTTGAGGCAATTAAAATTAAAAATGTTGTTTTGCCTGACAAAGGACAGTTCTACAAGTATGCCGGACCCAACCAAGTTTGGGTTCCGAAGAAGGTCTAATCCATTTGAAGTGCAGGGCAATATACAGGTGTAACCGGTAGTGTGGATTCTTGACAAGTGGATCATCAAGACTTATGACCGGAGATAGAGCCCTGCTATCAAATGTGGTTGAGAAAGTTGGCCCCCTGGTTACCTTTGGAGATAACAGCAAAGGTTTATCTGAGGGATATGGCTGTTTGCAAGCTGGGAATGTTATCATTGTAATTTTGTATATTGTGCTAGGTTATTATCAGGAAGCAGTATCTAACATATAGCACCAGTGACGAGACTTGAGAATATTACGACATATCAGACACCTGCTGCACATTACACTTGGAATTGTACTCTAGTAAGATGTGTACAAGTGTACTCCTGGTTGGTAAGTCAAAAGAGGAAGTCAATGCACCACAGTTCATGGACTTTGCAGCTGCAGATCTATTGGACTATGCAATTTCTTCTTCACAATCTCACTTCAGGTTGGTATGAACTAGTATACTGCTCAAGCAATCGTCAAGGACATGGTATGGCACTCTAACAGAAGTTATAATTTTATATGAATAAGTAGAGTCGTCATATTAATAACTATCTTATCACTAAGCACAATCATATTGTTTTATATGTGCAGTGGTATATTGATAATGCAACATAACAATTAGTATCTAAAGTACTTGACAAGTATCGGTCAATGATATGTTGTTAACATTATGTTGCAGATATTTGTGAGCTTTTGACATGAATGAGAATTACTTAGACTTTACCCTAAGTGATAAATGTTTTATCAAAAACTCATTCATATTTTAAAATAAAATCAAACTTCTTTCTACATTAGTGATTTCTTATTTCATGTAAAATCCTTTGAAATCACTATTGTACATCATTACTCTCAAAAGATTAAATGTATAATTTTCATTCATTATAAATCTTAAATACATTTTATCTCTATAGTGCCATATATTCTGTGTTACAGGTTCAGTCTCCAATGACTTTCTTTCATTGACAGTCATGAGGTTTAAAACCCACAACATTTATCCCAGACTGTAAAGACAAACACAGAAACAGAACCAACCAACACTCTCTTACCACTAAATGTAGTATGAATGAGCGTGAGGGAGATAGTGCCATAGTGCACCACATAAGGAAGGTTCTGTAGTCGACCCAGAAGCTCTGTCTCCTACATAGATGAGTAGTATTTAAACCGAGACAACTGCTAACCCCCATACATCTTCTCAAAAAGATGTAATGGCTGAAAAGGCACAAAAACAGTTACTAGATTCATTCTCTCAACAGGGTGTGTCTATTGAAATTTGCCTGTCGGCCAGGGTATCCAATGTAGTGTCACCACTTCAAACATAAACAATTCTTGATGCACAAGGAAAGGTTACACACATAAAGGATGAGTTGACGGAAACAAGAGTTTCGACCATTTTAAGGTCAGATTCGATTGTTCAAGGTTTGTTAATGGACCAATTGCCTTTACAGGTGTTAGGAGAGGATACTGATCCAAAAGCCATATGTCAGTGGTCAGTGTCTACCTCCCCAGGCTTAAATCCCCTGGATGCATCTACGGATAGTGGATCTGACATAGGCGCAGATCGGCAACTTGTTGACAATGATTCAGATATTACCTGATGAGTCACAACGAAATGTCTTCACAGACATTAGAAGGGAACCTTGATCTTTATGCTAAATTCGTTGGATCATTGTTTACCTTCCCAGAATTCAAATCTGGAACCCTAAAAGGGAAACTAGCAACTTGTAGATTATGACTCAGATTCATCTGACGAGGTTAACAAGGATGGGGATTTGTGAACTCCCATTGCACCACCTGTGACCTCCTTAAGGATGGCTACGGTGATTTCCTTGCAGGTACAGCTGAATGTTGGAGCTATGAGAGAAGAGTGATACACTTGTGAGAATGAGTGTAAACACGAGTGGAGAGAAGAGTGAAACACATGTGAGGTACACTAAACAGAATCACACACTCACAGTGAGGAAGAAAGAGAAACTACTTGTTATTTCTTTTCCAACCAAGTGGAATATGAGAACTCCTTCAGACGTCAGACGACAGCATACATTCCTTCTTTAAGGGGGAGATAAAAGCTTAAGTAATAGTTTGGAGGATTCCTCAACTAAGGGGGAGAAATAGCAGGGAGGAAGAAAAAGATCATATGTACACTACACCACACCATTGTTGTTTGTAACTACGGATCCTATTGTACGGGAGAGGTGGTAAACACAAGGTGATTTCCTAGTAAGGGAAGAAGCTGTTAGGGGAGTACCATTGGTTTTTATCTACAGACTTGAGGAGTTAATTCACTGGAAGAAGTTCAAGAAGTTTATCATGCCTCAGTGATATAAATCAAGATCGTGGATTTAATCAAGTGACAGAGATCTCGTCAGAGTATCATTAATTACAAGGATTTAATCTGAAGAAAATCAAAGCGTCAAAGTCAAGACATGAAGAAACGTTATGGAAGTTAGTCACTCATGAACCAGACAGTACATCGAGTGTCAACGTTGAAGTGGTGGAATTGATTCATAATTCTCAGTGATTTTCAGAAGATATTCAGAAGAATGGATGCTGCTCAGGGTTAGTATTAATTCTCTATTAATTAATTAAGTCATATAATTTAATTAAGTAAATAAATTATATCTGCAAAGATTAATTTATTGATTAATTAAATTAATTGATTAATTAATTCAGAATTAATTTTAGGAATTTTCAGAAGTTTAATTGGTTTAAAAACAGTCTTAAATCAGCAAGACAATTGAAAATGAACTAGCATGACAATCTGGATTGTCATACCAATTGTCATGCCAAGTCATTTCAATTGTCATACCCAAAGTTACACTAGGAAGGAGATTGTCTTGCTAGTTCAACTGATTGTCATACCGATAGTCATTGTAGTTCAATCAGATTGTCTTGCTAGTACAATTGAAAGTCCTACTGAAAGTCTTGCTGAGCCAAAGAGATTGTCCTACCGATTGTCATTGCAGTTCAAGTAATTTTGTTGGATTGCATACAAAAAGAAAAAGAAGCAGAAGATATTCACTCACTGAAAAATACAAGAACACAGCAGCCGCCTAAGAAATATTTCATTGTTCTCTGCTGAAATTCAAAGATCAATTTCTAGATTGCAAAGTTAAATCCAATCAACTAGAAATCTTTATCTTGTTCTTGTGTAACAATCTAGCGGATCAAAATCCCTAGAACTTAATCTCAAATCGCGTTTAGCATTTGATTCTAATTATTGCAAAAATAGAAAAAGTTCATATCGAATTTATTCTAGATTTGTGATAATTGATTTGAGATTAATACCTTGTAATCGATACAGTTGTTGTAACACCTTTCAAGTTTAATAATATTTTTATTTAACTTGAATTTTGTTTCACATTTTTTATTCCGCATTTATTCGATTATTTGGTACTGTTTGTATTCAACCCCCCTTCTACAAACACATTGGGACCTAACACCACTGCAGCAGAATATATGGCTAAACTCTTACGTACTGATTCAAACGGGCGCTCCGGAAGAGTGCTGCCCTGATCTCTGAAGCTAGCAAGGAGATGATTTGGTTGAACAATTTTCTGGAGGAGTTGGGCAGGAAACAGGCAGACAGTGCTTTGTATGGCGATAGTCAGAGTGCTATTCATCTTGTGAAGAATCTTGTGAGTGCTATTCATCTTGTGAAGAATCTTGTGATTCATGCTAGGACGAAGCATATTCAGCTAGATATCACTTTACAAAAGAGTTGATAAGCAATGATACTTTGTCCCTAAAGAAAATCCTTGGTTTAAAAGATCTTGCAGATATGTTGACTTAGGTGGTAACCAATGAAAAGTTGAAGCTTTACGTAACTTCAACTGGCCTTAAAAATTGATTGATGAGAAGGCGCTGCACTAGTTAGAATTATTGATTGGAGTATAGATAATACTATATTCACAAGAGTGAAGTGAAGATGTTAGACTCCAAGTGGGAAATTATTGGGTTTGTGGAGTCTATTAATTAAGCCCATGAAAATACACTATTTAGATTCAGATTCAGATTAGATTATGGATTAGTTTACTTTTCAGATATGGAGCATTATTTGATTTAGGACCAGTTTCTTCTCTTATAAATACTAATGTAATTGTAAAATCATAACATAACGAATTGTGAGAGATCAATACAAAGCTTGTGGAGTAGGAATTTCTGAACCATATAAATCTTTGTCTTATGTGATTTTCGTTTATTTCTTATTCTTATTTATTCAACTTGGGTTTTGCTTTCGTTGTAGAACAATAAATAATTGTAGGCCTGTTTATTGTAGGATGATATAATTTTGACAATAAGAAAAGTGTGTATCGGAGTAGAGAAAGAGAAAGGAATATTTAATTTTTATAGGGTAAAGAGTGTTAAGTGCATCAAAAGTGAAAATAATTTTTTTTTCCATATTTTGAAGAATAAATTTTGTTTTCTCTACAATAATAAAACCTAAAAAAATAGGGCCCTTGTAAGTTTGAGCCCAAGCCCTTCGTCACTACTATCCTATGACCGGACTTGCTTATAAATTTTAAATTTTATTTCTACAGTTTGGTTTTCCTTTCTTCTATTTCATTTTATCATAAATTTTAATGATTTATTTGATAATTCCTTAATGCATTAACAATATGATGATAAGTTACATGTTGTTTAACATATACATATTAACAATTTTCCAATATTAAGAACATAACTTCTACTTACATAGAACCAAAATATAAATTCCTTTTAAGCTAATACTTATATTAAATCTAATTAGCGAATATACTCTTAAGATACAATATTGTAAAATCTAAATAGATTGCTAAAGTTAATTAATCTAATACATTCAAAGTAAAAAGAATGGCCAGAGACGTTCATTTGAATATGATATTCACATAAAAATATATTAATTCCGACCCGATTAGTTCCTTTAACCATAATCGAGTTTAACCTTGATTAGTTAAAAGCCGTCAGATATACATAATATCAACCAATATGATCCGTTGATATAGGATGATATTTATATATATATATTTATCACATCATGTATTCATTTTAGGGTTTTACACCCCCTTACCGCCGCTCTCTTGTTCATATATCTTATCTTTCTTTGGCTTAATCTCTTGATTTCTTCTGCAAATATTTATAAAATTTAACTGGTTTATACATCCAAGAGGCTGGTTAGATAGTTGTTTATGTGTATTTATGTCAAATCGTGAGATATATAATCACTTCCCTTTTCCATTCAAACAATCAGGTTTGCAAAACTGCTCTCTAGAAGTTTATCATATTTTACGAATACTTTCAATCCCCTCCATATAAGAAATCTCATTTTCCATTCTTTACATTATCCCTCGGTACACATCCGACTATCTCCGTCTTGGTATGTATCTCAAAATTTTACAATCTATTTAAATCGAAATATGTGTTGAAGTATTAATTATGTACAAATGTAAGTATTTCTTCATCAGTTGATTATATCCAACATAACACAACACTATACCAACAAGAATCTAAAAACATTATGTCACCATGTTATGTTCTTTTTTATTTATACGTGATTTAATATTTTTTACTGGTTTGCGATTTTTACAGATCTTCAATATTCCGCGACCCCAATATTTTCATGCAAATTGAATTGCATCATGACTTTTCTCAAGTTCAAAGGTAAGCTATATTTAAATTTCTTAATTTGGATGATAAATGTATAGATAAATTTTGATTGCCTCGGTTAGGTGTAATTGAAACCAAATTTCTGAATTTATATTTTTATCAAACCGAAAAGGATTTAGTTCACATTTATTTTGCTCCTAAATAAAAAATGAATCCATATTCGAACTTAGTCGAAAATCTGAATATTTATTTATACATAGCATATTATTTCTTTGTTCGATTTCTAATTCATTTTCAAATATCCATCAACCGTGTCAAGTGACTTAATGACATCAATTTTGGATATTGGTGTAACGAGATTTGGATCAACCTTACGTGATTACTGAACATGATCCTTACCCCAATTTAATATGAGTTTTCTCCCCAAAATACACATAACATAGTAAATATTCAGTATTCCAGCATGATTTAAAAATCTTTATTGCTCAAGTGACCAATACATATTTACTTATATGTTTATGAATTATTTGTAGTAAACAATGAAGTAAATGCTCCAGAAAAGATGGATGTCTCTGCACCATGGTTTATCTATCGATAATACTCCTTCATATATATTTTCATTTATGCCAAAATTTTCAACACTACACTTTAGATGTTTTTATTATGTTGCTCTTATATGTACCCTTACATGTACCCTCGTATGTACACGCTACCAATTTCATGCCAATATATTGAACCTGAATTATTACAAATAGAGTTGGCTATAAATGTGTAAATGGTGAACAAACTGGCCTGATAACGACATGGTTTATTAGGAACTCGAACTCGAATATAAGAATGTGTGGGTTAAGCTAACGAGCTCAGGCCGAGCTATTAGCATGTGTGGCTTGAGCTCGACGCGAGATCATTAGACTTGAACTTGGCTAGTTAAATCTAAAAAATTTGACATATATCCCGATTATTAATATTTTAAGTTTAAAATTACACTTAAATATGTAATCCATAAATCATTTGAGAATAATAAATTCAAATTTAAGCTTTTTCAGTTGTGTTGAAAGTGATAATTATATTGGTTCTAGTGGGCGGGTTTGAACTTTTTTTTAGATAATAAATGTTATTTTTTCACAAGCTGTTCGTTAACGACACAAATATATATTGGCTTATTTTCATTTGATGAAAGATCGTGTATGGCTCTATTATTTTCGAAACTTGAGGTTGATACATATTTTTGCGGTAGCTCATCTTGGCTTGTTAAGAATAATATTAAACTAAGGAACAATTATAAATTAATTAAGAATATGCTTTATTTTCATTTTTATTGACAAGAGATAATTGATCAATGTAATCCTTTCATTATGTTTTCTACTCGTGAAAATACTCCAATAGACAAGCCACCGAATTAGATAATTACTACAGGGAGACAAGAAGATAGTGAGCAAGATGACGGTTGGGTGGATCATTATAATGAGAAAAGGAATGATGTTAGTTATATATACACAATTATTCTAAATTTTTTGGACAATATTTTCTATATAATTTTGCCCAATATAAAAATTGACCAAAAATTTGCATTAGGACGAATAGAAATGAATTATGACGAAATGTCACTCTTGCATTTCTTGAATGCTGAAAAAAATATTTCTCAAACTTGTTTCTTGATCCTTTACTAAACAATGCGGGAGAATGGAAGATGCCAAGTACGACAAAACAAATTTAAAAAAATTCATGTTTAAATAAAAGTAAAAAAACAAAATTTAAAACTCCCTTAGTAAACTGAAGTTAGGATTGATTGCTAGATCAAGTTCGTAGAAATAAACAACAAAAAAGAATCTAGGGGTACCTTTAATTAATCTTTATACTAAAAATTAATAAGTGTGATAGTATAAGGAAGACATATATGTGGTCAAAGTCGTAATATGTAGCTAGCTATTAGGGAACATTATATGGAAATGCAAACTTCATATTTTCATGTTCCTTGTTACCTTCTGCTACTAGTAAAAAATGTGTGTGTCCTCTGATTTCCCTTTCAATCATTCAGGAAAGCATGGGGTTTTCGGACATGATCAATGGTGAGTACGCCATCATGCACACACATACGTACCCATATGACATGTTGTATTGCAAAAATTATTAGTAATAATAAACATTGGTCATATCTCTTAGGAAATATGTTGTTATCATGGTTCGCTTTCCTTCTGAAATTTATTTTATAAATCCCTACTTAGATTTCACATGTGCTCTGTAATTGTCATAACATAATTGTGGTTGCCAAATTTCTTGAACACGTTTTTAACTTAATACACAAAATATCAGATTCAAATATTCCAACACATAATACAAATTACATAAAAGCTGAGACAAAATTGAAAGTAAAAAATATTGTAACCAACTTGTAGTATTGATTATATATTTTTCATGTGCTGCCTCAGTCCATTAAAAGAAAATTAGAAAAAATCATAAATTTATATCAATGTGCCTATAATTCTGAATTTATAGTCAGGTGTTAGACTTTCTTGCGAATATGAAGATAGAAAATTATTTAGAATGGTTGGTAGTTTATCCAGATTAAAGGATCAACTAAAAGGTACTGTTATTACTTAACTAACAACGATCTTTTAGTAGGGATCTTACAACACTATATATATTATTAGGATTCTAAATCTCAAATCCTGGATGAGACGGGAGTGTTAAAAAAAATAGTAAGATTTGACGGAATATACATGTGTACGGTGACTACATACATATAAATGTAACCCCTCTGTTGTCATTCTTGCATAGCCATCAGCACTCCATTTCTTTCTTTTGTTTGCTTTCATATTTAATTCTCTGCTCATATTTTATTTCAGGCACTTGAAGCTTGCTAAATATAGTTCGGTTCCTGAGGTTTCTTTTTTGTCAGGTATTGTAAAAACACAAAACACAATCACATTTATCTCCTCTACATGCACTTCAGAACAAATCTCTCTCTCTCTCTCTCCCGCTCTCTCTCCTTCTCTCTCTCTCTCCCTCTCTCCCTCTCCCTCACTCTCCCTTATAGTACTCTTTATGAAATACATGTGCTTTATGTATGAGCTTCTGCAACTGATCGATCAAATTTGAAATTTAATTAGGATGGTGATGGTGTTACAGGAACTAATTTCGGAATATTAGTCTGCTACTACCATCAAGCTCATTGATGCCTACCACTTCCAAGTTCACCTCTGCAAATTCTTTGTGATTGTTTAACCCTCATGTCTTCAGGTTGCAACTTGTACATATATATGTCAACTTTTTTTCAACAATTGGTTTTCTTTACATATGTTTAGTTTATCAAGAATTGTGATGATTGATAATGCCTATGTTGATCACATTCTAGAGTTATTAAACATAGAAAATATTACCAGTTTCCCAATATTAACTATGTAACTTCTACTTATTGAACCAATTCCTTATTGAAAAACTCATTACAACCTACATGTATGTAAGTGTCTTGTTAATTAATGGTTAATATCAATAAGCAAAGCAAACTACCTTGGTAGAGAAAGATGCTATAATTGTTTAGCCCCATATGATATAATCATATATAATGTATTTAAGCAATTCTAGTGTTAAAAGTTTTCTATAATTTTTTTGAACCAATATGACACCATTGATTTTATTCTCATGACAGTTTAAAAAAAAGTTATGCAAAAATTCATTTATAGACAAAAAAATTACATGAAATATTTCCACCACATCACTACAACAAAATAGGCCAATTACGACCGCCATCATGAAAATTATAGTTTTAAAATTTCAATGCTAAAATGGTTTTAAATTGAACCTAAATATAAGTTATAAATTATATGTACTATTATTAACATGATATTAAATAAAATTTAAAATTGTTCAAAAAATATTTTAAAAAAGAGTACTTAAAAGATTGTAGCATGAACTTTGTTTTAATCAAAATCTTATGCCAAATATGTGTTATCATTACACACATAGATTAAGAATCGAGCACTAACAAATTTGAGCCAATAAATTACTATTTATGATCATATTAAAAATTCCTAAATATAAGACCATTACAATTTAACATTTTACTCCTTTTCTTTTAGCCTTTCTTTGCTTTCTCTTCTGATGATGCATAGGTTGATATGGGTGAACCCGCTGGACGGGTTAGAGGATAAAAATGACCCACACAACTTACCTGGGTTTGTAAAAATTTTAACGGGTCAACATAAAACTATACTTTTGACCCAATCCTATATTTATATATTGGATGGATCGGGTTGGTTCAGGTTGGGTCAAACCCCCTTATCATGGTTCGATTCCCAAATAAGAATAGAAAATTAAAATCTAACATTAATACATGACCAATGAAAATTCTAAAATGTAATTCGAAAATGAAATTATTTTTCACATGGAGTATGACTAGAAGACCGGAATAAAAAAAATTGACAATCGAACATAAAGTTCTTGATGAGTTGTAGAAAGAGTATATAAAAGTTCAAAAGATTATACATCACTCGCTATTTAAAAAAATAAAAAATCATACTACTATTATGATTTAAACAAGTTCATTTAAAAAAAGACATATCCTTGCAAGTATTTGAGTATATAATTGCAGTAGATTCTTTATCTGACATCAAACTGTTTCGAGGATTTTACTATATAATGTATTTTGACTTTAGTTAAAACTTAGTTTTACATAATGTATGTAAATTAATTATAAATTATATATATATATTACTATTATATAAAAGACAAAACATTGAAAGTTTTTTTATGGTACCTGTTTTATAGTACACGATTGTTGTGGAACAAAACCTGAGTGTGTTAGTATCAATGCTAGGGTTGGTGAGCTTCGAGGTTTAATTGTCGCTCTTGCGTTCAGACTATCGATACCTTGCAAGATGCATACGCATCTATGTGTTGTAGAGAATCAAGCCAAAAACGTAGTTCTAGGTTGAGGGGTAGAGCCCTTTATATAGAGGTGAGTCCAGTGTTAGACTTTTGTTGGGAGACTTGGTTGATAAGTCTCCAACTTAGATGGTGATTATGAGTCCTATTGAGGAAGGAGCTCTAGAACCTTCTGTGTAGGACTTTGAGTCTGTTTAGACCATATGTCTCTACTCTTTCAGCCGTATTGAGCCTAGTCCTTGAACAATTTGTGTTCTTGGACCTTGACGACCTGAGCTGGTGGGCCTTGCCTAAATGGGCTTCTTGATCTTACTACGAGCTTGGACCAGACATGTCTATACTGGACTTCAGACAAGAAGCCCAAGTGTAATTAATGCGACATTAAATGTGTCTTTAGGATATTTTCTATCCATATCATTAGCCCCCCAACTTCCATGAATACTGCTCGAGTTTTCGTGGAAGTTGTAATGGTCTATTCGCGACTCGGGGTACTTTCGGCCATTCTTGGGTATCGGCCCTTCATGGGTATCGGCCCTTCATTGGTATCGGCCCTTCATGTGTGTCAGCCTTTCATGGGTATCGTAGTTTTATTGTAAAGTGTGGAGCAACCTACATATTTACAACGACTTATTAGTGCAAGTACACACACTTAAGGCCTTTGCACAGGCTATTTGGATAGTGTTTAACACTAAACGGCCCTATCCGGGGCTAAAAACCGAGCGTTTATCACCCCTTAACCTTCGACAAGGTTAATTATAAGGTGAAAGCTGCTAACTGTCCCTAATCTGGGCTAATCGGCCCTAATATGGGCTAATTTCCATGCACAAGTTGCTAATTAGGCTTAAAAGAGCCTAATTTTAAGCTAGAATGCACTAATTGGCCTTAATAGAGGCTAATCGGCCCTAATCGGGGCTAATTAAGACTAATCAGTATGTATAAGACACTAATTATCCCTAATTCACACTAATTATAAGAGTGACTGGGTTAAACGACCATAATCTGGGCTAATTTCATCACAAAAATCACTAATTCCCCATAATTTGGGTTAATTACGCCTAATATACACTAATTAGCCCTAATCTAGGCTTAATTTCACTAAACGGCCCTAATCTGGCCTTAATCTTAAAACCTTAAAATTTAAAAAATTTCAAAACTTTTCTGATTTTTTTTTCATTTTTTTCGAAATTTTTCAAAAGGGGTTACCGGGGTTGTGCAGAACCACTTGTAGCAGGACTCTACAGGAGGCTCTGCTCGGCCTCATGCCCTCAAATGTGGGCTACTCGGCCACTTTGAGGAGAACCTCCTGGTCGGCCTTTTGGTGGTTGCCCAGGGGTTCCTGCCCCTAACTTTTTTTTTGAACTTCTCACTAAGAGTTCACGGTTTCTACATACCTTTTCATGCCTTTGCTTCTGATGGTTGCCATGGAATTAACTTCATGGTTGCCTTTAAGTTCCGCAGGGCTCTGTTACGACTGTTTCGGTGAACGTTCTGTACTCATCTAACGGACGTTATGTACTCGTTCTTGCTGAATGTTCTGTGTTCTATTGAACTTGTATATATAGAAAGTCTTATACTCCATCGAATTTGTCCAAACTCCTTCGTAGGATGTTCTATACTCCAACAAGCTCGTTTTCGTGGACGTTCCATCTTCACAAAACTTGGTTTTGCTGAGAGTTATGGTTTTCGAGAAATTTCCTAAGGACCTCTCAAGAGGGTCTCCGGAACAACTTTTGAAGGCCTCATGGTTCTCCTACAGGAGTTTCTGGTCGGCCAAAAGGCCTCAACTTGAGGGCTGGTCGGCTGGCAGTGCCCCGGGGGCAAGTTGTGGCAGTCATGGCTCTCCTACAAAGGCTTCTGGTCGGCCAAAAGGCCTCAACTTGAGGGCTGGTCGGCTGGTAGTGCCCGGGGGAAAGTTGTGGCCGTCATGGATCTCCTACAAAGGCTTCTGGTCGGCCATACGCCCCCTATTTTTGTGCTAGTCGGCCAGGAGTACTCTGCATAAGTTGGGGTCGTCACGGCTCTCCTACAGAGGCTTCTAGTCAGCCATATGCCCCCCATTTGTGGGCTGGTCGGCCGGGAGTGCCCCGCACATAAGTTGTGGCCATCACGGCTCTCCTACAGAGGCTTCTGGTCGGCCATATGCCCCCATTTGTGGGCTGGTCGGCCGAGAGTGCCCCACACGTAAGTTGTGCCCGTCATGGCTCTGATACGAGGCTCCTGGTTGGCCAAAATGCCTCAATTTATTGGCTGTTCGGCCAGAGCTTCCCCGCATGCAAATGATGGCCGTCACGGCTCTGATACGGAGGCTCCTGGTAGGCTAAAAGGCCTCAGTTTGTTGGCTGGTTGGCCGGAGCTTCCCTGTATGCAAATTATGGCCATTATGGCTTTGATATGGAGGAGAACGTTTTGTTCTCGTACTCGTGAGTTCAGCTGAAGAGATAATCTTGTCTTAATTTTCATAATTTTTCTAATCATGGTGATTAACATAATTGTCCTTTAGTTAAGACTAATGACTTGTATTTGGTTTCAGCCAGGCTTTTTTTGGAAGACTGATACGATAAGCGATGCCATGCATCGCTTTTCTCGTTTATTATGTCGTCCTTTCTTGCCTTTCTATCGCTCTTCTTCATCATTTCCGGTGTTATTTTAGGGAGGTACCTGCTAGCGCGAATCAGGCAGACTTACGACCTGATGTAGCAGGTGACCTTTTTTCTATAAAAGAAGATGATAAGTGCTC
Source organism: Apium graveolens (assembly GCF_009905375.1). Taxonomy (NCBI): domain Eukaryota; kingdom Viridiplantae; phylum Streptophyta; class Magnoliopsida; order Apiales; family Apiaceae; genus Apium; species Apium graveolens. The sequence continues at coordinate 47,261 of NW_027420834.1, read as the reverse complement.
ATTTTTATTCACACCTTCATTCCTTACCTTCTCAAATTCTCAAACTCTCTCAAGCTTGTATCTTTCTCCAAGCTCTTCAAGAATGTGTGGCGAAGGTCCTAGCAAGTCCTCTTTTTCTCAAAAGGAAGCTCTACACAAGAGGGCCACTCTCCGCTCCCTCCAAGGTATAGCTCATATTTCCCCCTTCTCAATTGACCGTTGTTAAAACAGTCTGAAGAGTATGTTAGATGAGAGGGCAGACGAGTACCCTAGTACCGTCCATTTCGACGCGTTTCATCACAGAAGTATGCTCCGTGAGAAGGATGTCGAGGAGATTAAGTCGATTTACTCCTGGCCCGACTGCTTAAGGTTTCGTAAAGCTAAGCCAAGTGAGAGGGCTTGTAACCTTTGCCACCAAAGGCTATTTCTATTCAAGGCGGCCCTTAAGTCCGGGCTAAGGTTTCCCCTGCACCCTTTCATTCTGAGACTTCTAGCTAAACTCAAGATTCATCCATGCCAGCTCTACCTAATGAGTGGTCTTTTATAATTTGATTCATAGTGTGATGTCTTGACTTAGGCATCCCCTTAAGTGTGACGATGTTCCGTATTATTCTTCATGATGAAGCCTTCTCCTTTGAATCAGCCTGTCTGGGTTGTGATACAACACAGAGCCCACATTCCTCATAGTTGAACACCAGTTTTCTCAATGACTTGAACCACAAAGGAAACAAGAAGTTTGTGGTCGTTGGGCGGAAGGATGGAGACTGGGGGGCATACTTCAGACGTGACTTTAGCAGCCCAGTTGATAGTTCTCACTTAATTCTCAACCTTTCTGATGCCGAGCTTCTAGCCAGAGATCTACTCACTAAAGATGATGGGGTACCCCTTATTGGGAGTTCATAACAGAAGTCAAGCTTGTGGAGCTGGCCTTAGTTCCCTCTCTATTGAGGTTATTTATCTTTGTTTTCCTTAACTTTGTGCAAGTTTGTTTTAATATCTGCTTTTTTTCTTCTTATTTCAGCTGTAGAGGCTCTCGATGCCAAAGCCAAGCCGAGCGATGCTGTTACGGGCAAGATGGCCAGAGATGCAAATAAAAAGGCCAACCATATTCCTAAGGTTCCAGCATTCCTTGAGGCGTTGGGATCTGGTCAGAAGAGAACCAAAGATTTTGACGGGAGTGCCAGGACCCCTTTTGAGCCGGGATGGGGTATCTCTTCCAGCGACTCCGTATTCGGCATCCCGGGCCTTGCCCTTGAGTGGTCGAGGAACTGAATCACTCCTCCTGACCTCCTATTCATCTCTTCTGGTGAGAAGCTTCTTGAGGCCGAGATGCTGGGGGCTCACGCCCTCTATCAGGTAAATTTTTATTTAAGTTTTCCTTTTTTTAGAACTTGGAAAGTATTATAGGAATCACTCCTTGGGGGCTCGGCCCTTCATACTTAAACTTTTTATAACTATACTACTTTCTTTGTCAGGCCAATGCCTACTTCGTTGCGTCCTCTACTCAGGCTGTCAAGATGAGAGGCGACTATGCTGCACTGCAGACTTCCATGAACAAAATGACTATCTATGGGGGAGTGGGAATCCAAGGCTCATGAAGTGGAGGGAAAGCTCGCCGTTATGGAGAGGAAATATGCTAGCTCGGAGGAGAAGAGGAAGAAGGAATGGAAAGACCTCAAGGGAGCTTATCACAGATCCTCTAGGTTCACCAAAATGATGGACGAACATGATGATGAGATGCGTCTTGTTAACATGGCCATGGGTTGGAATATGGGAATCAAAGACGCTCAAGGCGTATGGACGGATGTGGTTGATCCAAGCCTTCTATCTTGCCCCTGGAAACTACCTACCATGGATCTATCCGTACAAGCTTCTGGATCTGTGCCCTCGACTCCTCGTATGAGGTCTCAATCGAGTTCTAGTCACGGGGGTTCCGTTCCGGTTCTAAGGGTAAGGCCCCCTCGGGTAGCCCTAACTCAGAGCAGCCCTTCATGGGAAGATTGCGGAGCCGATTCCAGGGAGAGTGGTTCTTCTTCTGAGGAAGGCTCGGATGTCGAGGGGGAGGATTCTTCTGATGAGTGAATAACGTGGCCTTGCATGGCCTTGATTGCTATACGTGGCTTTTATTTTCAGAACTCATTGATTTGAACCTTATTGGTCTATAACTTATTGGTCCTTCGGGACTCTAACTTATGATCCTTTGGGATCTTTTATCTATGCACTTCGTTTAATTTCATTTCATACTTATCTTTTATTTTCGGCATTTGGTCCTTCAGGATTTGCATTCTTTATATGCTCGTACTTAAATAAATTGGTAGACAAGATGATAGAAATAAACTTGCATAGATAATATCTCTAAGAAATGGGTTCAACCCTTACATAAGATGGTTTCGTCGACCTTATTTATAAACTTAATACTAAGTACTAGGAACCTGTAGTGAATGTCCTAAACATAATAAACCTTCAGGTTTGAAGCATGCCAAGTGCGAGGCACTTCATCACCATTCATGGTCTCTAACTTGTATGATCCTCGTCCCAGTGTCTTCCTGACCTTATAAGGTCCTTCCCAGTTGGGGGCTAGCTTTCCTCCCTACCCTACTCCAGATGCCTCAATCTTCCTCAAAACCATATCTCCCTGTTGAAAGAACCTTTCTTAAACCCGTCTATTGTAATAAAGGGAGGCTCTTCGTTGATGCTCTGCATTGTAGGCATTGGCCTCATCCCTGACCTCGTTAATTATTTATATACCGTAGTCGTAGTAGCACTGACAATCATACATATATATTTTACTCAACAGAGCATCAGTCATGGATGTGACATAAAAATAATTCATATATCGCAAAGACTAACTACTGATATTCAGAAGTTTTTTCCAAGAATATGAAGATAAATTTGTTATAATATCATCATTCAAATTATTTTGATGTTTCTTTCAATTATGATTATAATATTTATTTTTATTGTAACTTGATAACATTGTATATTATTTTTATAAAATTAAATATTTTCAATTTGATGAATTTTTTTAAATATTAGTTGAACTTGTTAATCCTTCAAAATATCGACTAATATTATTTTTTTTAGTTAGATAGCATAACATGGATTAAATCAAATAGTAGAATACATTATAGTGTTAACCTTTTTCAAATAATTGAAAATAGTTGTACAATATTTTCCAACACTAAATATTTTTTTGAAATTTATTATTGCTAATTTTAAATATTTTTTTTTCAAAATATTGATTTCTATAATTTTTCAAGTTTCTTATTTATATATATATGAGTTAAGTTCTATTGAGTCTTTGTTTTTGGTTGAGTATGGGAGTCCATATATGTTCTGCAAGTAAAATAGTACAATTTTTTTGTAAAATGTATTATAATGTGAATCATGTTCTACAAATATCACTATTTTAATAAATATCTTGCAAATCTTATATATTTGACAGGTTGAACATTGTAGAACATATGATTTTATAAAATATGATCAGTTTGAAGAACATACATATTCACGTTGTAAAAAAAGTAAATATTCAAGTTGCTGAACATTAATGATGTAACACACGTTTACGTTATGTAGTTTATTATTTTAGTTTTTAAATTATTGGAAACATAAAACATGAACCATTAGATTGGATTGTAATATAAAGTTAGGATTTTGGACTCGAGAACTCCAAAAAAGGGACTTTATGTATATGATTATTTATAATAACCATATCAAATTGAATAATATAAATTTAAATATTGGGTCAAGTTCCAGATGTAAATATTATAAAACCAGCCAGTTAGTAATTATGATACATAATATCAATTGACTTGATCGTATAAAGACCTCAAAAATATTAATTTTATTAATATAAGATATTATAAAATTTATCCTTATTGGTAAGATATTCTCGTCGAACTCGTAATTTAAATTTATTAAACATAGATAGTGATGATTATTTCGGCTCTATCATATAGTCAAATTTCGAGTATTTTTTCAAAATGGGTAAAATTCTGATTTTGAAGTTAGTAATTTTGATACATATTATCAATTAAATTGCTTTTATAAAAATCTCAAAGATATTAATTTTTACCAACATAAGATATCACAAAAATTTTCTTTGTTGGTAAGATAGTCTAGTCGAACGTAATTTAAATTAAACCCAGCTAGTGACGTGATATTTACAGGCACGTCATTTAGTCAAATTTCGAGTATTTTTTAAAAAATTGGTCAAGTTCTAATTTTGAATTCGAAATAAATCGAAATACGCTAATTATAACTTAACTAAATATGTAGTACACATATACAATATTTATATAAGTGTATCTTTTTAACATATAAAAAAATTTAATTATATGTACAATTTATTTTTATTAAAAATATATTTAAAAAATGTATAAGACATAATTTTCAAATTAAAAATTGTATAATAAATAAGGGAATGATCCGTTTATATACTATGCTTAATTTTATATCTCAAATTCAATTGTTCAAAACTAATTCCACAATATTTTAGTAATCATGTTTAAAGTTAAATAAATTGTCGCTATTTACGACACTGACATATTATGTATATGATAAAAAACTTAACTAATAGTGTGGTGTGGTGTTAAGTTGATATGGTTGTGAATGTAAAGACTCGGGTTCAATTCTTCCCAACAACCTTTAAATTTGGTTGGTAGTCGGTCTGGTCACCGTAATTATAATAATATTTTAAATAAAATACTCTCATAAATAGATAAATATTCATAACAAAGTTATAACATGTCTAATGATTTTGGTTAATACAAAATAATATATTAAATTCACCCGCCGGGCTAAACAAAATTATAGTATTGATCCAAAAAACTACATTTAGTTAGTGAATTTGAATAAGCGGGCTAAAATAAAATAATAAATATTATTGATCCCGCTAAAAACATTATATTATTGGATCAGACTATAACAAAATATACATTTGAAAGGAAATTCGTAGGGTCGATATAATATCATCAAATTAAAGCAAAATAATCCATAATATTCGTTCGGTCTAAAATAAAATAATAATCATCCCGAGCTAGAGTAAAATTAAATAAAACAGTAAGTGTAATTAACTGGATTTGGTTGATATAACGGGTCTTAAGCTAATATAATTTTTTGTCATTAACACATAAAATTTTATCATTGATTCGGGTTTAAACATATTAAGCTAACATAAATGTGAATATAGTTGGTTGAATTTGGTCGACTAATGACAATTCGTATACTACTGATCTCATATAAAATTTATCTTTTAATTAAATAATATTTTTTCATAAAAACACCTATAAATTAATAAAATATAAATTTCAATCATTACATTATTTTTTAAAACTATAGTATCACTAACTTATACACCTATGTGTATGTTAAAAAGTATAATGAAATCATATTATTAAAATTTTAAATAAATAAGTTTCGTAACTTAAATTTTTTACTTCAAATTGAATTCAAAAAAATTATATAATATTAAAAATAATCCGTATATCGCACGGGTTTTAGGCCGGTATTAAGAATTCGTAAAAATCCAAATTAAAAATAAAATTCTAAAATCCAAATTGAACAAATCTGAAATTTCAAAATCTAAAAAGTAATTGAAAATCCTGATTTATATTGCTCAATATATTCTGGTTGAATAATGTTTTAAAATAAATTCTTAATAATGTTTGAATAAATAAATTGATTGTTGTTTTTTCAAAGTAAATTATTACATGATGGTTTCGTTTGCTTGGGTAATTACAAATTTATATTTGATTGTTACAGCATAGGAAAAAGAAATTGTTGGAATTGGGACACTGTCAAGGGAGATGACGGTTGTTAGCAAGAGTGTACTTGTGCATAATTGGGGTTTGTTACGATTACTTTAAGATACAGGAAGAATATTATGATTAGGAGCTTATTTTTGTACTGATCAAGGTTCTATTAAGTCCTAGCTATCCTAATGGAGGTTATGCTTTAGTTTAAAGAAGTATAGTTTGGAAGTTATACTTTAGTTTAAAGATGTATCCCTGACGCACAAACAGTTTGGGGTTTGAAGGCACTATATGGACCGTAGATAAAAGGCATTAGAGTCTACGATATCATAGTTACTTTTATGTGTTTTCTTTGTTCCTTATATCTAATAGCTAGTGTCGTCCAATGCAGTATGTATGGGTTGCAAATACGTTATCTTATTAGAGGATTTACATAGAGATTAAACTGGAGCATAGTCTGTATTTCAATGCTCTTTGTTCTGTCTTACCTATGATCAAGAGGGTGTCATACCTAAAAATAGAGTAACACTCTATGGACATATCTAAACCAAGAACAAAGACGTGGCTAGAAATTCAGGAATAAGTAAAGGTTTGTGATTATTGGACTGATTGGTGCCTCCTAATTTTGATAATACTCTTTCATTGATTGTTATATTGATGTAATATTAGTACTGTTACATTTTTTTCTTCCTTTGGAACACTTGAACTGTTTCTTCATACGAATTAACTATGGATGAAATTCCTATGTGCATAATGTTAGAAGTAATGTGTTTTTAAAGACGTAGTTATCCTATATAAATCTGCTTTTAATATCCAGGAAAATGAAACACTTCTTTCCCTGGTGGTTATGTAACTCAACAGCCACAACCTTGTAGTATATAAGGTTGTTATCTAATGAAATATCACATACTCTTCCAGTACCTTTTTTTCTCTTATATAATTCATGATATGTTTAACAAATTGGTATCAGAGCTAGATTCGATTAGAAACTGGGCGTAAAGAACAGCAGTAGGCGGAAATAACACGTCAACAATGGCTGCAACAAATCAAGGTGTGAATATTCAACAACCTACAATGCCCATTTTTAATGGTGAAAACTATGATTATTGGAGTTTGAAGATGAAAACACTTTTCCAATCTCAAGACTTGTGGGATTTAGTGAAAAGTGGATATGATGAATCAGCAAATTTAACAAATGCTCAGAAGGAGGCCTTAAAGGAGACTAAAAAGAAAGATGCAAAAGCCCTCTTCTTTATTCAACAAGCTATATCAGAGAGCTTGTTTCCCAGAATTATGAGGGTTGCAACGCAAAAGAAGCTTGGGAAGTTTTGCAAGAAGAATTCCAAGGAAATTCCAAGGTAAGATCTATTAAGCTACAATCCCTCAGGAGAGATTTTGAGAACTTGAAGATGAATGAGTCTGAAAGTTTGAAGGATTATTATTCAAAAATAAATGAAATTGTCAATCAAATGGCTTTGTACTTTCTGAAATTTAATGTTTATTATTAATAAAGTTTTTTGTTTTACGGTGAAGTGGTTACCGATAAGAAAGTTGTTGAAAAAATTCTGATTAGCTTGACTGATAAATATGATGCTATGGTGTCCATTATTGAATAAACCAAAGATATTAACACATTAAAATCTGGTGAGTTGATGGCATCATTACAGTCCCATGAACAAAGATTGATGAGACACTCCGAAAAATCCATTGAAAGTGCTTTGCAATGTAAGCTCAACTTAAACAAAAAGGAATCACCGTCTCAGAGTTATAATGGAGGAGTATCATCAAGAGGTGGAATGTTCAATAGAGGAAGAGGAAGAGGCCAAAGAGGAAGAGGAAAAAGTAATTATAACAGATATTTAGGTGATGCAAGTCAATCAAACAAGTGTGAAATATGCAAACGAAGTAGCCATACAGAGAAGGATTGCTGGTTCAAAGGGAAGCCTCAATGTCATCATTGTAAGAAATTTGGACATTTGCAAAAAGATTGCAGGTTCAAAAATCAGCAGCAAGTGAATGTATCTGAAGAAAAAGAAGTTGGATATGCAGTCTTTTATGCAAATTGTCAGGTCACAAATGAGAAAAGTAGCACTACTGGTTATTGGACAGCGGATGTAGCAATCACATGACCGGAGACAACACAATATTTACAAAGATTGATAAAAGTATTACCGTTGAAGTGAAAATGGTAAATGGCATATTGGTTCAGGCAAGAGGCAAAGGTACGATATGTATTCAAACAAAAGATGGCATACGATACATTAATGATGTTTTATTAGTCCCTGATTTAGATCAGAATCTACTTAGTGTCGGTCAGCTCATAGAAAATGGATATGCTGCTTATTTTGAGAATGGTACTTGCACAATTTTTGACAAAAATAAAGGCAGAAAATTGGTTACAAAAATACAGATGAAAAGGGGCAGAAGTTTTCAGCTAATGTTCAATTATGATGCTGATTTGGCCTTAAAAGCACACCTGAAAGATGAATCCTTGCTTTGGCATAAAAGGCTTGGACACATACATTCTCAAGGGCTGAAGGAACTGAAAAATATGGTGTATGGGCTGCCTCAAGTTGAAGATAATAATGAAGTGTGTGAAGGTTGTACCATGGGAAAGCACCATAGAAATTCTTTTCCAAAAGGAGGATCGTGGAGCTGGGGGACTGCTGGAGCTTGTTCACACTGACGTGTGGACCAATGAGGACTCCTTCACTTGCTGAAAATAGGTACTTTGTTTTATTTATTGATGATTACTCAAGAATGGCGTGGGTTTATTTTATGAAATATAAGTCTGAGGCCTTTAGCATTTTCAAAAAATTCAAGAAATTTGTAGAAAAACAAAGTGGTTGTTACATAAAAGTTTTGAGAAGTGATAAGAGTAAAGAATATACCTCTAGAGAGTTTGATAAATTTTGTGAAGATGAAGGAATTGATAGACAACTCATGGTTGGTTACTCACCTCAACAAAATGGAGTTTCTGAAAGAAAGAACCAAACTGTAGTGAATATGGCCAAATCAATGTTAAAGGAGAAAGGGTTGCCAAATTCATTCTGGGCTAAAGTAATTCATACTGCTGTGTACTTAATTAACAGATGTCCAACTAAGGCAGTTAAAGAAATGACTCCATTAGAAGCATGGTGCAGAAAGAAGCCTTCGGTAAGCCATTTAAAGATATTTGGTTGCATTTGCTATGCACATATTCCGAAAGAAAAAAGACATAAACTGGAAGACACGAGTGAAAAATGCATTCTTCTTGGTTACAGCTCAAAATCAAAAGGATATAGGTTGTATAGTTTAAAGAAGAAATCAATAATCATAAGTAGAGATGTGTTTGATGAAGGAGCTAGCTGGAATTGGGAGAAAGAAGCATGTCAAAATCAAACTATTACATTTGAAGCAGAAGCTCAAAATGAAGACAAAAATAATGATCAGTCATCACCAGCATCATCACCATCTGATCCATCTTCACCTACTGATCCATCATCACCTTCAAGTGATAGTGCAAGATCGTCAAGTTCAGGAAGTACTCCGCTGAAAATGAGGTCTCTTGCTGATATTTATGAGTCGTGTAATTTTTGCATGATTGAACCAACGAGTTTTGAGGAGACAATTAGAGAAGATGTTTGGAAGAAGGCAATGGAAGAGGAGTTTCACATGATTGAAAAAAATAAGACATGGCAACTCGTTGAAAGATCGAAAAATAAAGAGGTTGTGGGTGTGAAGTGGATTTATAGAATAAAGCACAAGTCAGATGGTTCTTGGTTAAAAAATAAAGCGCGTCTAGTGGCCAAAGGATATTCACAACATAAAGGAGTTGATTACCTCGAAACATTTACACCAGTAGCTCGAAAAGACACAATCAGAACCCTCATTGCTCTTGCAGCTCAAAAAGGATGGAAATTATATCAACTTGACGTGAAATCAGCCTTCTTGAATGGAGATTTAGAAGAGGAAATCTATGTAGATCAACCAGATGGTTTTGTCATTAAAGGACAAGAAGGAAAAGTTTACAAGTTGAAAAAGGCGTTACTTTGACGCTTCCAGTTTGCTATATACTAAGATATGGTTACTTTTCAATATGGTTACTTTTCATTCATCATGTACTGAATTTGTTTGTTTGGAATTTGTAGTGGTTGGCCAAGACTCGATCGTGTTACAGCATTGAACAGCTAGATGAAGTTCGCATTGACGCCCTGCAGTTCATCTAAGAGCATATCTGATCAATTCTTGTACTCAAGGTCTTTTCTTTTGCGTAGTCGTACATTTGGTAATTTAGACGGTTTTGTGTAGTAAGAATATAAGTGTATGAATGCTGGGGTTGGTGTATAGGTTTGCAAATGCTGGGGGTTGTACATTTGGTAATGTAGATTCTGTAGTTTTTGAATGATTGATGCAGATGATGGGGTTGGTGTTGGTGATTTTTGGATGATTGATGCAGATGATGGGGTTGGTGTTGGTGGTTTTTGGATGATTGAATGGTTAAATGTATGAATGATTGACTGGTTGGATTTGTATGGATGCTTGTTATTCCAATATTTTAGTTTTGGTTATGTAGTAAAGGACATCAGTTTTATTTATAACAAATGTCTATTAGTAACGAGTACATCACTTTTTTAAAAATTAGTGATGTAAAATTTTACACAATTTGGTCTATAAACTTCTTACACCTCACTTTCAATTAAGAAAAGCTGATGTCAAAGAAGATAATGTACATCACTTTAAGGTAAAAATATGATGTCAAAGAAATCCAGGTTCAAGTCTAAATGAAACATAGCAATCACTTTGTTTAAGATAAAACTGATGTCAAGTGACATTATAAACATCACTTTTAACCAAACAAAACGATGTAAAAAATTGCAATGTACATCAGTTTCAGACAAACAACTGATGTGAAAGACTAACATGTTCAAGTCTAAATGATACATAGACATCACTTCATTGTAGAAAAAACTGATGTCTATACGCTAAATTAGACATCACCTTTCATTAAAGAAACAGATGTTTAATATGCCATTTTACATCACCTCTGTCAAAATTATCGATGTTTTTGTGACAAAAAACATAGCTCAATATATGTTTAATATGTTTTAATAGGTGTAATTTAGTTATTAAATAATTTTGTTATAGCATTTTTTGTAAAAAATCATCACATAGACATCAATATTTTTCACTAAAATGGATGTTTTTGTGATAAAAAACATAGCTCATGATATGTTTAACATGTTTAATTAGGTGTAATTTAGTTATTAAATAATTTATTTATAGCATTTTATGTAAATAATCAACACATAGACATCTATTTTTTAACTAAAATCGATGTCTGATCGAGTATAGACATCGAGTATCCACCGATGTCTAGAATAGACATCACCGACATCAACATCGGTTATGAAACAACATAGACATCGGTCAAAAAGCGATGTCTATGGACTTTTTTCTTGTAGTGAAGAGACATAATTCCAAAATAATATGATATTGTACATTCTAGGCCGAACCTACGCAGATTTGTTTTTGGATTTATATGGCTTCTCCATAAAAAGAGAATATTCTCTAATATTCTTGATGTAGTACTTTGGTTGACACATACCCCCATCCCAAATTATGTAAACCAATAACTACAAATACCTTGGTCTTTTTCCCAGAATCTATTTGTTGGCATCATGTACTACTGATATTTCTACAGAATGTTGTGTGTACACGATTAGGAAGACTTTTGATACAAGGCAACCAATGAAAAAACCAGCTTCAATGAAGGATGATGACTACACGAACCGCTGTAAGAGAAGGAACCAACTTTAATGAAGGATGAAAAATGGAATCTATTAGATAGCCAGGCTCTGGGGTTGTCAGACTGACTTTGGTGAAAAACATTGCTTAAAATATCATCAAGGAAACGACAACTTATGGTTTGATCAAGGTTTTGTCCAATATGTTTGAGAAGCCATCTGCTTCAAATAAGGGGTATTTGAATCACTTGTTAGTTGCCATAAGATTGAATGAAGACGATCCTGTTGCTGACCATATGAACGAATTTAATTCTATCCTAGCAAGATTGACATCAGTGGATATTAAATTCCATGATGAAATATAAGACTTGTTGTTTGCATCCTCATTACAGACAGTTGGTCAGGTTTTGTCACTACTATAAGTAATTTATCCAGGAGCGGTAAGATGACTTTTCATGGAGTTCGAGATTCGATTCTTGGAAAAGATATTTGTAGAAGAAACTCAGGAGAGTCGTGAGGTTCCTTGTTAATGGCTGAGAGTAGAGAAAGAAAGTTCATAATGGGGCAGGATAAGGGCGTAGCAGATTAAAGTCACAGAAGAGAGGACAAACCAAAGATCGCAAGGATATTGTTTGTTGGAATTGTTAGAAGAAGGGTCACTTCAGGAATCAGTGCACAACTCATGCGATCCTAAAGGAAAGAGTAAAGAGGATAATTCATCTAACATAGTTGAAGAAGTGGTGGATGATGATGCTTTGATTTGTTGTATTAAATGTTCCGTTGAATCATGGTTATGGATTCAGGTGCATCATTCCATACTACCCTTGCAAGGATTTAATGTTAAATTTCAAATTTCAAAATTTTGGTAAAGTCTGTCTTACTGATGACAAGACTTTAGATATTGTGGGCATGGGAGATATTAATCTCAAAACCTCTTTGAGAACTAGCTGGATATTGAAAGATATAAGGTACACCCCTAGAGTGAAGAAGATGTTGCTATTTGTAGTCAGTTAGATAAGGAAGGGTATCGAGTTACTATCGGAGTCAAACAGTGGAATGTTATAAAGAGAAATCTAGTTATTGCTCGTGGAGAGAAAAAAAGGACTTTGTACATTGTTGAAGAATCCAGCTATGAAGCAAATATAGATGCTGATGAAATTGGGTCTTTAAGTTTATGGTACAAAAGGCCTAGTTATATGAGTGAAAAGGGTATGAAGTTGTTAACTTCGAAGGGGGATATTCCAGAGTTGAAGAATGTGGAAATTGGGTTCTGCGAGCCATGGTTTCTTGGAAAGAAGAAATGTGTTACTTTTACAAAATCAGGGAGGACCCTTAAGACGAAGAAGTTAGAGCTAGTTCATACATATGTATATGGTCCAACAACAGTTGCGTTGTTGGATAAATCTCTCTACTATGTCACTATTATTAACGATTTCACTAAAAAATATGGGTTTATTTCTTGAAGAATAAATCAGATGTGTTTTCTACTTTCAAGAAGTGGAAGACTGAAGTTGAAAATCTGACCGGTTTGAAGGTGAAGAGTTTGATGTCAGATAATGGTGGTGAATACAGTAGTAATGAGTATAAAAGCTATTGCATAGAATTTGGGATTAGAATGATTAAAAATATTCTAGAGACACCACAACAGAATGGTGTTACAGAGTGCATGAATAGAACCTTGAATGAGAGGGCCAATAGTATGAGATTACATGCAGGATTGCCAAAGATGTTTTAGGAAGATGCAGTTAAAATAGAAGCGTATCTCATAAATAGAGGACCTTGAAGTCCTTTGGGGTTCAAGATACCTGAAGAAGAGTGGCAGGAAAAGAAGGCACACTTGCGAGTTTTTAGTTATGTTTCTTATGTGTGTGTAAATTATGACATGGATAAACTTGATCTGAAAAGAAAAGAAGTGTATCTTCATTGGTTATGGCTCAGATAACATGGATTACTCTTTTTGGGATGAACTGACGAAGAAGATCGTTTGAAGTAGAGATGTTACTTTTAGTGAGAAAGCAGTGTTTATAATCTTATAGAAGATTATGAGTTTATAAAGGACCAACCTAAGAAATTGAAAGTAGTGCTTGAAGATATTAAAGAAATAGATCTGCATGCATGAAATAGTGGGAGTTCGGAGAATGTCCATGACAGGGTTCCAGTTACCCGACAGACTGAGGTAAGAAAATCTAGGAGAATTGTGAGGCCACCACAAAGATATTCTCCTCCAGTATATTATATGTTATTGAAGAGGATAGAGAGCCTCAGTGTTATTCAGAGGTAGTACAGGTGGATGATTCAGTTTGGTGGAAATCAGCCATGGATGAAGAGATGAGTTCTCTTGAGAAGAATGAGACATGGTCTTTAACAGAGTTACCAACAGCGAAGAAGGCTTTACATAATAAGTCGGTGTTCAAGATCAAAAAAGAACATGATGGCATCAAAAGATACAAGGTGAGGTTAGTAGTCAAGGGCTATCAACGAAAAAAGGGTAATGACTATATTAATATATTTTCCCCGGTTATTAAGATGACTACAGTTAGAATTATGCTAAGTATTGCGGCTGTAGAGGAGTTACATCTAGAGCAACTGGATTTTAAGATTGTGTTCTTACATGGTGATCTTGAGGACATCTACATGGTTCATTTAGAGGGATTTCAGGTAGTTAGGAAAGAAAAACTTATTTGCGAGCTTATAAAAAGCTTGTATGGTTTAAAGCAAGCACCAAGACAACGGTACTTGAAGTTTGACAGCTTTATGATGTGTTTTTTAATGTTTTCGGTCTGGGTTCCAGAATGGGTACATGAGGAGTGCTATGGACCATTGTTGTTACTTTAAACAGTTTAATTTATCTTATATCATATTGTTGTTATATGTTGATGGCATGTTGATAACAGGATCAAACATGAGGAAAATCAACAGGCTAAAGAGACAGATCTCTGAGGAGTTTGAGATGAAGGATATGGGTGCAGAAAAACAGATACTTATGAACATCATAAGTGATAGACCTGAAGGTACTTTGAAATTATCTCAGAAGAAAGATGTTGAGAAATTGTTGTAAATATTCAGTGTCCAGGATGCGAAGACAATAAGTACATCATTGGTGAGTTACTTTAATCTCATGAAGAAGCAATCACCTAAAATGGATGAAGAAATAAAAGATATGGCTAAAGTTCCCCATGAGTCTGCAGTTGGCAATTTGATGTATGTTATAGTGTGTACAAGACCATACATTGCTCATGCAGTGGGAGTCGTTAGTAGGTTTTTGTCTAATCCAGGAAGAGAGCATTGGGAAGCAGTCAAGTGGTTGTTACGCTACCTGAAAGGCACATCCAAGGTTGTATTATATTTCAGTAAGAAAAATCTTATCTTTGAAGGATTCCCTGATGCAAATTTGGGTGGATGTTTGGATACAAGAAAAAGTACAATGGGTTATATTTTACTTTGGGTGGCACCGCAGTTAGTTGGATGTCTCGATTTCAAAAGAGTGTTGCTCTTTCAACCACTGAAGCAGAATATATGGCTAAACTCTTACGTACTGATTCAAACGGGCGCTCCGGAAGAGTGCTGCCCTGATCTCTGAAGCTAGCAAGGAGATGATTTGGTTGAACAATTTTCTGGAGGAGTTGGGCAGGAAACAGGCAGATAGTCAGAGTGCTATTCATCTTGTGAAGAATCTTGTGAGTGCTATTCATCTTGTGAAGAATCTTGTGATTCATGCTAGGATGAAGCATATTCAGCTAGATATCACTTTGCAAGAGAGTTGATAAGCAATGATACTTTGTCCCTAAAGAAAATCCTTGGTTCAAAAGATCTTGCAGATATGTTGACTTAGGTGGTAACCAATGAAAAGTTGAAGCTTTGCGTAACTTCAACTGGCCTTAAAAATTGATTGATGAGAAGGCGCTGCACTAGTTAGAATTATTGATTGGAGTATAGATAATACTATATTCACAAGAGTGAAGTGAAGATGTTAGACTCCAATGGGAAATTGTTGGGTTTGTGGAGTCTATTAATTAAGTCCATGAAAATAGACTATTTAGATTCAGATTCAGCTTAGATTATGGATTAGTTTACTTTTCAGATATGGAGCATTATTTGATTTAGGACCAGTTTCTTCTCTTATAAATACTAATGTAATTGTAAAATCATAACATAACGAATTGTGAGAGATCAATACAAAGCTTGTGGAGTAGGAATTTCTGAACCACATAAATCTTTGTCTTATGTGATTTTCGTTTATTTTCTTATTCTTATTTATTCAACTTGGGTTTTGCTTTCGTTGTAGAACAATAAATAATTGTAGGCCTGTTTATTGTAGGATGAGATAATTTTGACAATAAGAAAAGTGTGTATCGGAGTAAAGAAAGAGAAAGGAATATTTAATTTTTATAGGGTAAAGAGTGTTAAGTGCATCAAAAGTGAAAATAATTTTTTTTCCATATTTTGAAGAATAAATTTTATTTTCTCTACACTAATAAAACCTAAAAAAATAGGGCCCTTGTAAGTTTGAGCCCAAGCCCTTGGTCACTACTATCCTATGACCGGACTTGCTTATAAATTTTAAAGTTTATTTTTACAGTTTGGTTTTCCTTTCTTCTATTTCATTTTATCATAAATTTTAATGCTTTATTTGATAATTCCTTAATGCATTAACAATATGATGATAAGTTACATGTTGTTTAACATATAAATATTAACAATTTTCCAATATTAAGAACATAACTTCTACTTACATAGAACCAAAATATAAATTCCTTTTAAGCTAATACTTATATTAAATCTAATTAGCGAATATACTCTTAAGATACAATATTGTAAAATCTAAATAGATTGCTAAAGTTAATTAATCTAATACATTCAAAGTAAAAGAGAATGGCTAGAGACGTTCATTTGAATATGATATTCACATAAAAATATATTAATTCGACCCGATTAGTTCCTTTAACCATAATCGAGTTTAACCTTGATTAGTTAACAGCCGTCAGATATACATAATATCAACCAATCTGATCCGTTGATATAGGATGATATTTATATATATATTTATCACATCATGTATTCATTTTAGGGTTTTACACCCCCTTACCGCCGCTCTCTTGTTCATATATCTTATCAAACCATCTCTTTCTTTGGCTTAATCTCTTGATTTCTTCTGCAAATATTTATAAAATTTAACTAGTTTATACATCCAAGAGGCTGGTTAGATAGTTGTTTATGTGTATTTATGTCAAATCGCGAGATATATAATCACTTCCCTTTTCCATTCAAACAATCAGGTTTGCAAAACTGCTCTCTAGAAGTTTATCATATTTTACGAATACTTTCAATCCCCTCCATATAAGAAATCTCATTTTCCATTCTTTACATTATCCCTCGGTACACATCCGACTATCTCCGTCTTGGTATGTATCTCAAAATTTTACAATCTATTTAAATCGAAATATGTGTTGAAGTATTAATTATGTACAAATGTAAGTATTTCTTCATCAGTTGATTATATCCAACATAACACAACATTATACCAACAAGAATCTAAAAACATTATGTCACCATGTTATGTTCTTTTTTATTTATACGTGATTTAATATTTTTTACTGGTTTGCGATTTTTTACAGATCTTCAATATTCCGCGACCCCAATATTTTCATGCAAATTGAATTGCATCATGACTTTTCTCAAGTTCAAAGGTAAGCTATATTTAAATTTCTTAATTTGGATGATAAATGTATAGATAAATTTTGATTGCCTCGGTTAGGTGTAATTGAAACCAAATTTCTGAATTTATCTTTTTATCAAACCGAAAAGGATTTAGTTCACATTTATTTTGCTCCTAAATAAAAAATGAATCCATATTCGAACTTAGTCGAAAATCTGAATATTTATTTATACATAGCATATTATTTCTTTTGTTCGATTTCTAATTCATTTCAAATATCCATCAACCGTGTCAAGTGACTTAATGATATCAATTTTGGATATTGGTGTAACGAGATTTGGATCAACCTTACGTGATTACTGAACATGATCCTTACCCCAATTTGATATGAGTTTTCTCCCCAAAATACACATAACATAGTAAATATTCAGTATTCCAGCATGATTTAAAAATCTTTATTGCTCAAGTGACCAATACATATTTACTTATATGTTTATGAATTATTTGCAGTAAACAATGAAGTAAATGCTCCAGAAAAGATGGATGTCTCTGCACCATGGTTTACCTATCGGTAATACTCCTTCATATATATTTTTCATTTATGCCAAAATTTTCAACACTACACTTTAGATGTTTTTATTATGTTGCTCTTATATGTACCCTTACATGTACCCTCGTATGTACACGCTACCAATTCCATGCCAATATATTGAACCTGAATTATTACAAATAGAGTTGGCTATAAATGTGTAAATGGTGAACAAACCGGCCTGATAACGACATGGTTTATTAGGAACTCGAACTCGAATATAAGAATGTGTGGGTTAAGCTAACGAGCTCAGGCCGAGCTATTAGCATGTGTGGCTTGAGCTCGGCACGAGATCATTAGACTTGAACTTGGCTAGTTAAATCTAAAAAAATTGACATATCCTATTAATATTTTAAGTTTAAAATTACACTTAAATATGTAATCCATAAATCATTTGAGAATAATAAATTCAAATTTAAGCTTTTTCAGTTGTGTTGAAAGTGATAATTATAGTGGTTCTAGTGGGCGGGTTTGAACTTTTTTAGATAATAAATGTTATTTTTCACAAGCTGTTCGTGAACGACACAAATATGTATTGGCTTATTTTCATTTGATGAAAGATCGTGTATGGCTCTATTATTTTAGAAACTTGAGGTTGATACATATTTTTGCGGTAGCTCATCTTGGCTTGTTAAGAATAATATTAAACTAAGAAACAATATAAATTAATTAAGAATACTTTATTTTCATTTTATTGACAAGAGATAATTGATCAATGTAATCCTTTCATTATGTTTTCTACTCGTGAAAATACTCCAATAGACAAGCCACCGAATTAGATAATTACTTCAGGGAGACAAGAAGATAGTGAACAAGATGACGGTTGGGTGGATCATTATAATGAGAAAAGGAATGATGTTAGTTATATATACACAATTATTCTATATTTTTTGGACAATATTTCTATATAATTTTGCCCAATAAAAATTGACCAAAAATTTGCATTAGGACGAATAGAAATGAATTATGACGAAATGTCACTCTTGCATTTCTTGAATGCTGAAAAAAATATTTCTCAAACTTGTTTCTTGATCCTTTACTAAACAATGCGGGAGAATGGAAGATGCCAAGTACGACAAAACAAATTTAAAAAAAATTCATGTTTAAATAAAAGTAAAAAAACAAAATTTAAAACTCCCTTAGTAAACTGAAGTTAGGATTGATTGCTAGATCAAGTTGTAGAAATAAACAACAAAAAAGAATCTAGGGGTACCTTTAATTGATCTTTATACTAAAATTAATAAGTGTGATAGTATAAGGAAGACATATATGTGGTCAAAGTCGTAATATGTAGCTAGCTATTAGGGAACATTATATGGAAATGCAAACTTCATATTTTCATGTTCTTGTTACCTTCTGCTACTAGTAAAAAATGTTTGTGTCCTCTGATTTCCCTTTCAATCATTCAGGAAAGCATGGGGTTTTCGGACATGATCAATGGTGAGTACGCCATCATGCACACACATACGTACCCATATGACATGTTGTATTGCAAAAATTATTAGTAATAATAAACATTGGTCATATCTCTTAGGAAATATGTTGTTATCATGGTTCGCTTTCCTTCTGAAATTTATTTTATAAATCCCTACTTAGATTTCACATGTGCTCTGTAATTGTCATAACATAATTGTGGTTGCCAAATTTCTTGAACACGTTTTTAACTTAATACACAAAATATCAGATTCAAATATTCCAACACATAATACAAATTACATAAAAGCTGAGACAAAATTGAAAAGTAAAAAATATTGTAACCAACTTGTAGTATTGATTATATATTTTTCATGTGCTGCCTCCGTCCATTAAAGAAAATTAGAAAAAATCATAAATTTATATCAATGTGCCTATAAATTCTGAATTTATAGTCACCGTGTTAGACTTTCTTGCAATATGAAGATAGAAAAATTATTTAGAATGGTTGGTAGTTTATCCAGATTAAAGGATCAACTAAAAAGGTAGTTTATCCAGATTAAAGGATTAACTAAAAAGGTACTGTTATTACTTAACTAACAACGATCTTTTAGTAGGGATCTTACAACACTATATATTATTAGGATTCTAAATCTCAAATCCTGGATGAGACGGGAGTGTTAAAAAAAATAGTAAGATTTGACGGAATATACATGTGTACGTGACTACATACATATAAATGTAACCCCTCTGTTCTCATTCTTGCATAGCCATCAAGCACTCCATTTCTTTCTTTTTGTTTGCTTCATATTTTAATTCTCTGCTCATATTTTATTTCAGGCACTTGAAGCTTTGCTAAATATAGTTCGGTTCCTGAGGTTTTTTTTTGTCAGGTATTGTAAAAACACAAAACACAATCACATTTATCTCCTGTACATGCACTTCAGAACAAATCTCTCTCTCTCTCTCTCTCTCTCTCCCTTCTCTCTCTCTCTCTCCTCTCTCCCTCTCTCTCACTCTCCCTTAATAGTACTCTTTATGAAATACATGTGCTTTATGTATGAGCTTCTGCAACTGATCGATCAAATTTGAAATTTAATTAGGATGGTTGATGTTGTTACAGGAACTAATTTCGGAATATTAGTCTGCTACTACCATCAAGCTCATTGATGCCTACCACTTCCAAGTTCACTCTGCAAATTCTTTGTGATTGTTTAACCCTCATGTCTTCAGGTTGCAACTTGTACATATATGTCAACTTTTTTTCAACAATTTGGTTTTCTTTACATATGTTTAGTTTTATCAAGAATTGTGATGATTGATAATGCCTATGTTGATCACATTCTAGAGTTATTAAACATAGAAAATATTACCAGTTTCCCAATATTAACTATGTAACTTCTACTTATTGAACCAATTCCTTATTGAAAAACTCATTACAATCTACATGTATGTAAGTGTCTTGTTAATTAATGGTTAATATCAATAAGCAAAGCAAACTACCTTGGTAGAGAAAGATGCTATAATTGTTTAGCCCCATATGATATACATATATAATGTATTTAAGCAATTCTAGTGTTAAAAGTTTTCTAATTTTTTTTGAACCAATATGACACCATTGATTTTATTCTCATGACAGTTTAAAAAAAAGTTATGCCAAAATTCATTTATAGACAAAAAAATTACATGAAATATTTCCACCACATCACTACAACAAAATAGGCCAATTACGACGGCCATCATGAAAAATTATAGTTTTAAAATTTCAATGCTAAAATGATTTTAAATTGAACCCTAAATATAAGTTATAAATTATATGTACTATTATTAACATGATATTAAATAAAATTTAAAACTGTTCAAAAAATATTTTAAAAAAGAGTACTTAAAAGATTGTAGCATGAACTTTGTTTTAATCAAAATCTTATGCCAAATATGTGTTATCATTACACACATAGATTAAGAATCGAGCACTAACAAAATTTGAGCCAATAAATTACTATTTATGATCATATTAAAAATTCCTAAATATAAGACCATTACAATTTAACATTTTACTCCTTTTCTTTTAGCCTTTTCTTTGCTTTCTCTTCTGATGATGCATAGGTGATATGGGTGAACCCGCTGGACGGGTTAGAGGATAAAAATGACCCAGCACACTTACCTGGGTTTGTAAAAATTTTAACGGGTCAAAAAAACTATACTTTTGACCCAATCCTATTATTTATATATTGGGTTGGATCGGGTTGGTTCAGGTTAGGTCAAACCCCCTTATCATGGTTCGATTCCCAAATAAGAATAGAAAATTAAAATCTAACATTAATACATGACCAATGAAAATTCTAAAATATAATTCGAAAATGAAATTATTTTTCACATGGGAGTATGACTAGAAGACCGGAATAAAAAAAATTGACAATCGAACATAAAGTTCTTGATGAGTTGTAGAAAGAGTATATAAAAGTTCAAAAGATTATACATCACTCGCTATTTAAAAAAATAAAAAATCATACTACTATTATGATTTAAACAAAGTTCATTTAAAAAAAGACATATCCTTGCAAGTATTTTGAGTATATAATTGGAGTAGCTTCTTTATCTGACATCAAACTGTTTCGAGGATTTTACTATAATAATGTATTTTGACTTTAGTTAAAACTTAGTTTTACATAATGTATGTAAATTAATTTATAAATTATATATATATTACTTATATAAAAGACAAAACATTGAAAGTTTTTTTATGGTACCTGTTTTATAGTACACGATTGTTGTGGAACAAAAACCTGAGTGTGTTAGTATTCAATGCTAGGGTTGGTGAGCTTCGAGGTTTAATGGTCGCTCTTGCGTTCAGGACTATCGATCCTTGCAAGATGCATACGCATCTATGTGTTGTAGAGAATCAAGCCAAAAACGTAGTTCTAGGTTGAGGGGTAGAGCCCTTTATATAGAGGTGAGTCCAGTGTTAGACTTTTGTTGGGAGACTTGGTTGATAAGTCTCCAACTTAGATGGTGATTATGAGTCCTATTGAGGAAGGAGCTCTAGAACCTTCTGTGTAGGACTTTGAGTCTGTTTAGACCATATGTCTCTACTCTTTCAGCCGTATTGAGCCTAGTCCTTGAACAATTTATGTTCTTGGACCTTGACGACCTGAGCTGGTGGGCCTTGCCTAAATGGGCTGTCTTGATCTTACTACGAGCTTGGACCAGACATGTCTATACTGGACTTCAGACAAGAAGCCCAAGTGTAATTAATGCGACATTAAATGTGTCTTTAGGATGTATTTTCTATCCATATCATTAGCCCCCCAACTTCCATGAATACTGCTCGAGTTTTCGTGGAAGTTGTAATGGTCTATTCGCGACTCGGGGTACTTTCGGCCATTCTTGGGTATCGGCCCTTCATGGGTATCGGCCCTTCATTGGTATCGGCCCTTCATGTGTGTCAGCCTTTCATGGGTATCGTAGTTTTATTGTAAAGTGTGGAGCAACCTACATATTTACAACGACTTATTAGTGCAAGTACACACACTTAAGGCCTTTGCACAGGCTATTTGGATAGTGTTTAACACTAAACGGCCCTATCCGGGGCTAAAAACCGAGCGTTTATCACCCCTTAACCTTCGACAAGGTTAATTATAAGGTGAAAGCTGCTAACTATCCCTAATCTGGCTAATCGGCCCTAATATGGGCTAATTTCCATGCACAAGTCACTAATTAGGCTTAAAAGAGCCTAATTTTAAGCTAGAATGCACTAATTGGCCTTAATAGAGGCTAATCGGCCCTAATCGGGGCTAATTAAGACTAATCAGTATGTATAAGACACTAATTATCCCTAATTCATACTAATTATAAGAGTGACTGGGTTAAACGACCATAATCTGGGCTAATTTCACCACAAAAATCACTAATTCCCCATAATTTGGGTTAATTACGCCTAATATACACTAATTAGCCCTAATCTAGGCTTAATTTCACTAAACGGCCCTAATCTGGCCTTAATCTTAAAACCTTAAAATTTAAAAAAATTTCAAAACTTTTCTGATTTTTTTTTCATTTTTTTCGAAATTTTTCAAAAGGGGTTACCGGGGTTGTGCAGAACCACTTGTAGCAGGACTCTACAGGAGGCTCTGCTCGGCCTCATGCCCTCAAATGTGGGCTACTCGGCCACTTTGAGGAGAACCTCCTGGTCGGCCTTTTGGTGGTTGCCCAGGGGTTCCTGCCCCTAACTTTTTTTTGAACTTCTCACTAAGAGTTCACGGTTTCTACATACCTTTTCATGCCTTTGCTTCTGATGGTTGCCCATGGAATTAACTTCATGGTTGCCTTTAAGTTCCGCAGGGCTTGTTACGACTGTTTCGGTGAACGTTCTGTACTCATCCTAACGGACGTTATGTACTCGTTCTTGCTGAATGTTCTGTGTTCTATTGAACTTGTATATATAGAAAGTCTTATACTCCATCGAATTTGTCCAAAACTCCTTCGTAGGATGTTCTATACTCCAACAAGCTCGTTTTCGTGGACGTTCCAATCTTCACAAAATTTGGTTTTGCTGAGAGTTATGGTTTTCGAGAAATTTCCTAAGGATTCTCAAGAGGGTCTCCGGAACAACTTTTGAAGGCCTCATGGTTCTCCTACAGGAGTTTCTGGTCGGCCAAAAGGCCTCAACTTGAGGGCTGGTCGGCTGGCAGTGCCCCGGGGGCAAGTTGTGGCAGTCATGGCTCTCCTACAAAGGCTTCTGGTCGGCCAAAAGGCCTCAACTTGAGGGCTGGTCGGCTGGTAGTGCCCCGGGGGAAAGTTGTGGCCGTCATGGATCTCCTACAAAGGCTTCTGGTCGGCCATACGCCCCCTATTTTTGTGCTAGTCGGCCAGGAGTACTCTGCACATAAGTTGGGGTCGTCACGGCTCTCCTACAGAGGCTTCTAGTCAGCCATATGCCCCCCATTTGTGGGCTGGTCGGCCGGGAGTGCCCCGCACATAAGTTGTGGCCATCACGGCTCTCCTACAGAGGCTTCTGGTCGGCCATATGCCCCCATTTGTGGGCTGGTCGGCCGAGAGTGCCCCACACGTAAGTTGTGCCCGTCATGGCTCTGATACGAGGCTTGGTGGCCAAAATGCCTCAATTTATTGGCTGTTCGGCCAGAGCTTCCCCGCATGCAAATGATGGCCGTCACGGCTCTGATACGGAGGCTCCTGGTAGGCTAAAAGGCCTCAGTTTGTTGGCTGGTTGGCCGGAGCTTCCCTGTATGCAAATTATGGCCATTATGGCTTTGATATGGAGGAGAATTTTGTTCTCGTACTCGTGAGTTCAGCTGAAGAGATAATCTTGTCTTAATTTTCATTACAATTTTTCTAATCATGGTGATTAACATAATTGTCCTTTAGTTAAGACTAATGACTTGTATTTGGTTTCAGCCAGGCTTTTTTTGGAAGACTGATACGATAAGCGATGCCATGCATCGCTTTTCTCGTTTATTATGTCGTCCTTTCTTGCCTTTCTATCGCTCTTCTTCATCATTTCCGGTGTTATTTTAGGGAGGTACCTGCTAGCGCGAATCAGGCAGACTTACGACCTGATGTAGCAGGTGACCTTTTTTCTATAAAAGAAGATGATAAGTGCTCATTTTTATTCACACCTTCATTCCTTACCTTCTCAAATTCTCAAACTCTCTCAAGCTTGTATCTTTCTCCAAGCTCTTCAAGAATGTGTGGCGGACAAGGTCCTAGCAAGTCCTCTTTTTCTCAAAAGGAAGCTCTACACAAGAGGGCCACTCTCCGCTCCCTCCAAGGTATAGCTCATATTTCCCCCTTCTCAATTGACCGTTGTTAAACAGTCTGAAGAGTATGTTAGATGGAGGGCAGACGAGTACCCTAGTACCGTCCATTTCGACGCGTTTCATCACAGAAGTATGCTCCGTGAGAAGGATGTCGAGGAGATTAAGTCGATTTACTCCTGGCCCGACTGCTTAAGGTTTCGTAAAGCTAAGCCAAGTGAGAGGGCTTGTAACCTTTGCCACCAAAGGCTATTTCTATTCAAGGCGGCCCTTAAGTCCGGGCTAAGGTTTCCCCTGCACCCTTTCATTCTGAGACTTCTAGCTAAACTCAAGATTCATCCATGCCAGCTCTACCTAATGAGTGGTCTTTTATAATTTGATTCATAGTGTGATGTCTTGACTTAGGCATCCCCTTAAGTGTGACGATGTTCCGTATTATCTTCATGATGAAGCCTTCTCCTTTGAATCAGCCTGTCTGGGTTGTGATACAACACAGAGCCCACATTCCTCATATGTTGAACACCAGTTTTCTCAATGACTTGAACCACAAGGAAACAAGAAGTTTGTGGTCGTTGGGGAAGGATGGAGACTGGGGGGCATACTTCAGACGTGACTTTAGCAGCCCAGTTGATAGTTCTCACTTAATTCTCAACCTTTCTGATGCCGAGCTTCTAGCCAGAGATCTACTCACTAAAGATGATGGGGTAACCCCTTATTGGGAGTTCATAACAGAAGTCAAGCTTGTGGAGCTGGCCTTAGTTCCCTCTCTATTGAGGTTATTTATCTTTTTTCCTTAACTTTGTGCAAGTTTGTTTTAATATCTGCTTTCTTTTCTTCTTATTTCAGCTGTAGAGGCTCTCGATGCCAAAGCCAAGCCGAGCGATGCTGTTACGGGCAAGATGGCCAGAGATGCAAATAAAAAGGCCAACCATATTCCTAAGGTTCCAGCATTCCTTGAGGCGTTGGGATCTGGTCAGAAGAGAACCAAAGATTTTGACGGGAGTGCCAGGACCCCTTTTGAGCCGGGATGGGGTATCTCTTCCAGCGACTCCGTATTCGGCATCCCGGGCCTTGCCCTTGAGTGGTCGAGGAACTGAATCACTCCTCCTGACCTCCTATTCATCTTTCTGGTGAGAAGCTTCTTGAGGCCGAGATGCTGGGGGCTCACGCCCTCTATCAGGTAAATTTTTATTTAAGTTTTCCTTTTTTTAGAACTTGGAAAGTATTATAGGAATCACTCCTTGGGGGCTCGGCCCTTCATACTTAAACTTTTTATAACTATACTCATACTTTCTTTGTCAGGCCAATGCCTACTTCGTTGCGTCCTCTACTCAGGCTGTCAAGATGAGAGGCGACTATGCTGCACTGCAGACTTCCATGAACAAAATGACTGTCTCCGTGGGGGAGTGGGAATCCAAAGCTCATGAAGTGGAGGGAAAGCTCGCCGTTATGGAGAGGAAATATGCTAGCTCGGAGGAGAAGAGGAAGAAGGAATGGAAAGACCTCGAGAGAGCTTATCACAGATCCTCTAGGTTCACCAAAATGATGGAGAACATGATGATGAGATGCGTCTTGTTAACATGGCCATGGGTTGGAATATGGGAATCAAGACGCTCAAGGGTATGGACGGATGTGGTTGATCCAAGCCTTCTATCTTGCCCCTGGAAACTACCTACCATGGATCTATCCGTACACGCTTCTGGATCTGTGCCCTCGACTCTCGTATGAGGTCTCAATCGAGTTCTAGTCACGGGGGTTCCGGTTCCGGTTCTAAGGGTAAGGCCCCCTAGGTAGCCCTAACTCAGAGCAGCCCTTCATGGAGATTGCGGAGCCGATTCCAGGGAGGAGTGGTTCTTCTTCTAAGGAAGGCTCGGATGTCGAGGGGGAGGATTCTTCTGATGAGTGAATAACGTGGCCTTGCAGGGCCTTGATTGCTATACGTGGCTTTTATTTTCAGAACTCATTGATTTGAACCTTATTGGTCTATAACTTATTGGTCCTTCGGGACTCTAAACTTATGATCCTTTGGGATCTTTTATCTATGCACTTCGTTTAATTTCATTTCATACTTATCTTTTATTTTCGGCATTTGGTCCTTCAGGATTTGCATTCTTTATATGCTCGTACTTAAATAAATTGGTAGAACGAGATGATAGAAATAAACTTGCATAGATAATATCTCTAAGAAATGGGTTCAACCCTTACATAAGATGGTTTGTCGACCTTATTTATAAACTTAATACTAAGTACTAGGAACCTGTAGTGAATGTCCTAAACATAATAAACCTTCAGGTTTGAAGCATGCCAAGTGCGAGGCACTTCATCACCATTCATGGTCACTAACTTGTATGATCCCCGTCCCAGTGTCTTCCTGACCTTATAAGGTCCTTCCCAGTTGGGGGCTAGCTTTCCTCCCTACCCTACTCCAGATGCCTCAATCTTCCTCAAAACCATATCTCCCTGTTGAAAGAACCTTTCTTAAACCCGTCTATTGTAATAAAGGGATGCTCTTCGTTGATGCTCTGCATGTAGGCATTGGCCTCATCCCTGACCTCGTTAATTATTTATATACCGTAGTCGTAGTAGCACTGACAATCATACATATATATTTTTACTCAACAGAGCATCAGTCATGGATGTGACATAAAAATAATTCATATATCGCAAAGACTAACTACTGATATTCAGAAGTTTTTTCCAAGAATAGAAGATAAATTTGTTATAATATCATCATTCAAATTATTTGATGTTTCTTTCAATTATGATTATAATATTTATTTTTATTGTAACCTTGATAACATTGTATATTATTTTATAAATTAAATATTTTCAATTTGATGAATTTTTTTAAATATTAGTTGAACTTGTTAATCCTTCAAAATATCGACTAATATTATTTTTTTAGTTAGATAGCATAACATGGATTAAATCAAATAGTACAATACATTATAGTGTTAACCCTTTTTCAAATAATGAAAATAGTTGTACAATATTTTCCAACACTAATATTTTTTTGAAATTTATTATGCTAATTTTAAATATTTTTTTTTTCAAAATATTGATTTCTATAATTTTTCAGTTTCTTATTTATATATATATGAGTTAAGTTCTATTGAGTCTTTGTTTTTGGTTGAGTATGGGAGTCCATATATGTTCTGCAAGTAAAATAGTACAATTTTTTTTGTAAAATGTATTATAATGTGAATCATGTTCTACAATATCACTATTTTAATAAATATCTTGCAAATCTTATACATTTGACAGGTTTGAACATTGTAGAACATATGACTTTTTTAAAATATGATCAGTTTGAAGAACATACATATTCACGTTGTAAAAAAAGTAAATATTCAACTTGCTGAACATTAATGATGTAACACACGTGTACGTTATGTAGTTATTATTTTAGTTTTTAAATTATTGGAAACATAAAACATGAACCATTAGATTGGATTGTAATATAAAGTTAGGATTTTGGACTCGAGAACTCCAAAAAAGGGACTTTATGTATATGATTATTTATAATAACCATACTAAATTGAATAATATAAATTTAAATATTGGGTCAAGTTCTAGATGTAAATATTATAAAACCAGTGAGTTAGTAATTATGATACATAATATCAATTGACTTGATCGTATAAAGACCTCAAAAATATTAATTTTATTAATATAAGATATTATAAAATTTATCCTTATTGGTAAGATATTCTCGTCGAACTCGTAATTTAAATTTATTAAACATAGATAGTGATGATGTATTTTCGGCTCTATCATATAGTCAAATTTCGAGTATTTTTCAAAATGGGTAAAATTCTGATTTTGAAGTTAGTAATTTTGATATATTATCAATTAAATTGCTTTTATAAAGATCTCAAAGATATTAATTTTTACCAACATAAGATATCACAAAAAATTTCTTTGTTGGTAAGATAGTCTAGTCGAACTCGTAATTTAAATTAAACCCAGCTAGTGACGTGATATTTACAGGCACGTCATTTAGTCAAATTTCGAGTATTTTTTAAAAATGGGTCAAGTTCTAATTTTGAATTCGAAATAAATCGAAATACGCTAATTATAACTTAACTAAATATGTAGTACACATATACAATATTTATATAAGTGTATCTCTTTTTAACATATAAAAATTTTAATTATATGTACAATTTATTTTTTATTAAAATATATTTAAAAAATGTATAAGACATAATTTTCAAATTAAAAATTATATAATAAATAAGGGAATGATCCGTTTATATACTATGCTTAATTTTATATCTCAAATTCAATTGTTCAAAACTAATTCCACAAATATTTAGTAATCATGTTTAAAGTTAAATAAATTGTCGCTATTTACGACACTGACATATTATGTATATGATAAAAACTTAACTAATAGTGTGGTGTGGTGTTAAGTTGATATGGTTGTGAATGTAAAGACTCGGGTTCAATTCTTCCCAACAACCTTTTAATTTGGTTGGTAGTCGGTCTGGTCACCGTAATTATAATAATATTTTAAATAAATACTCTCATAAATAGATAAATATTCATAACAAAGTTATAACATGTCTAATGATTTTGGTTAATACAAAATAATATATTAAATTCACCCGGCGGGCTAACAAAATTATAGTATTGATCCAAAAAACTATATTTAGTTAGTTGAATTTGAATAAGCGGGCTAAAATAAAATAATAAATATTATTGATCCCGCTAAAAACATTATATTATTGGATCAGACTATAACATAATATACATTTGAAAGGAAATTCGTAGGGTCGATATAATATCATTCAAATTAAAGCAAAATAATCCCATAATATTCGTTTCGGTCTAAAATAAAATAATAATCATCCCGAGCTAGAGTAAAATTAAATAAAACAGTAAGTGTAATTAACTGGATTTGGTTGATATAACGCGTCTTAAGCTAATATAATTTTTTGTCATTAACACAAAAAATTTTATCATTGATTCGGGTTTAAACATATTAAGCTAACATAAATGTGAATATAGTTGGTTGAATTTGGTCGACTAATGACAATTCGTATACTACTAATCTCATATAAAATTTATCTTTTATTTAAATATAATATTTTTTCATAAAAACACCTATAAATATCAATAAAAATATAAATTTCAATCATTACATTATTTTTTTAAAACTATAGTATCACTAACTTATACACATATGTGTATGTTAAAAAGTATAATGAAATCATATTATTAAAATTTTAATAAATAAGTTTCGTAACTTAATTTTTTACTTCAAATTGAATTCAAAAAAATTATATATATTTAAAAATAATCCGTATATCGTCCGGGTTTTAGGCCGGTATTAAGAATTCGTAAAAATCCAAATTAAAAAATAAAATTCTAAAATCCAAATTGAACAAGTCTGAAATTTCAAAATCTAAAAAGTAATTGAAAATCCTGATTTATATTGCTCAATATATTCTGGTTGAATAATGTTTTAAAATAAATTCTTAATAATGTTTGAATAAATAAATTGATTGTTGTTTTTTCAAAGTAAATTATTACATGATGGTTTCGTTTGCTTGGGTAATTACAAATTTATATTTGATTGTTACAGCATAGGAAAAAGAAATTGTTGGAATTGGGACACTGTCAAGGGAGATGACGGTTGTTAGCAAGAGTGTACTTGTGCAATAATTGGGGTTTGTTACGATTACTTTAAGATACAGGAAGAATATTATGATTAGGAGCTTATTTTTGTACTGATCAAGGTTCTATTAAGTCCTAGCTATCCTAATGGAGGTTATGCTTTAGTTTTAAAGAAGTATAGTTTGGAAGTTATACTTTAGTTTAAAGATGTATCCCTGACGCACAAACAGTTTGGGGTTTGAGGCACTATATGGACAGTAGATAAAAGGCATTAGAGTATGTATGGGTTGCAAATACGTTATCTTATTAGAGGATTTACATAGAGATTAAACTGGAGCATAGTCTGTATTTCAATGCTCTTTGTTCTGTCTTACCTATGATCAAGAGGGTGTCATACCTAAAAATAGAGTAACACTCTATGGACATATCTAACCCAAGAACAAAGACGTGGCTAGAAATTCAGGAATAAGTAAAGGTTTGTGATTATTGGACTGATATGGTGCCTCCTAATTTTGATAATACTCTTTCATTGATTGTTATATTGATGTAATATTAGTACTGTTACATTTTTTTCTTCCTTTGGAAACACTGAACTTTTTTCTTCATACGAATTAACTATGGATGAAATTCCTATGTGCATAATGTTAGAAGTAATGTGTTTTTCAAGACGTAGTTATCCTATATAAATCTGCTTTTAATATCAGGAAAATGAAACACTTCTTTTCCCTGGTGGTTATGTAACTCAACAGCCACAATCTTGTAGTATATAAGGTTGTTATCTAATGAAATATCACATACTCTTCCAGTACCTTTTTTTCTCTTATATAATTCATGATATGTTTAACAAATTGGTATCCGAGCTAGATTCGATTAGAAACTGGGCGTAAAGAACAGCAGTAGGCGGAAACAACACGGTCAACAATGGTTGCAACAAATCAAGGTGTGAATATTCAACAACCTACAATGCCCATTTTTAATGGTGAAAACTATGATTATGGAGTTTGAAGATGAAAACACTTTTCCAATCTCAAGACTTGTGGGATTATTGGAGCTTGTTTCCCAGAATTATGAGGGTTGCAACGGCAAAAGAAGCTTGGGAAGTTTTGCAAGAAGAATTCCAAGGAAATTCCAAGGTAAGATCTATTAAGCTACAATCCCTCAGGAGAGATTTTGAGAACTTGAAGATGAATGAGTCCTGAAAGTTTGAAGGATTATTATTCAAAAAATAAATGAAATTGTCAATCAAATGGCTTTGTACGGTGAAGTGGTTACCGATAAGAAAGTTATTGAAAAAATTCTGATTAGCTTGACTGATAAATATGATGCTATGGTGTCCATTATTGAAGAAACCAAAGATATTAACACATTAAAATCTGGTGAGTTGATGGCATCATTACAGTCCCATGAACAAAGATTGATGAGACACTCCGAAAAATCCATTGAAAGTGCTTTGCAATGTAAGCTCAACTTAAACAAAAAGGAATCACCGTCTCAGAGTTATAATGGAGGAGTATCATCAAGAGGTGGAATGTTCAATAGAGGAAGAGGAAGAGGCCAAAGAGGAAGAGGAAAAAGTAATTATAACAGATATTTAGGTGATGCAAGTCAATCAAACAAGTGTGAAATATGCAAACGAAAGTAGCCATACAGAGAAGGATTGCTGGTTCAAAGGGAAACCTCAATGTCATCATTGTAAGAAATTTGGACATTTGCCAAAAAGATTGCAGGTTCAAAATCAGCAGCAAGTGAATGTATCTGAAGAAAAAGAAGATGGATATGCAGTCTTTTATGCAAATTGTCAGGTCACAAATGAGAAAAGTAGCACTACTTGGTTATTGGACAGCGGATGTAGCAATCACATGACCGGAGACAGCACAATATTTACAAAGATTGATAAAAGTATTACCGCTGAAGTGAAAATGGGAAATGGCATATTGGTTCAGGCAAGAGGCAAAGGTACGATATGTATTCAAACAAAAGATGGCATACGATACATTAATGATGTTTTATTAGTCCCTGATTTAGATCAGAATCTACTTAGTGTCGGTCAAGCTCATAGAAAATGGATATGCTGCTTATTTTGAGAATGGTACTTGCACAATTTTTGACAAAAATAAAGGCAGAAAATGGTTGCAAAAATACAGATGAAAAGGGGCAGAAGTTTTCAGCTAATGTTCAATTATGATGCTGATTTGGCCTTAAAAGCACACCTGAAAGATGAATCCTTGCTTTGGCATAAAAGGCTTGGACACATACATTCTCAAGGGCTGAAGGAACTGAAAAATATGGTGTATGGGCTGCCTCAAGTTGAAGATAATCATGAAGTGTGTGAAGGTTGTGCCATGGGAAAGCCACCATAGAAATTCTTTTCCAAAAGGAGGATCGTGGAGAGCTGGGGGACTGCTGGAGCTTGTTCACACTGACGTGTGTGGACCAATGAGGACTCCTTCACTGCCTGAAAATAGGTACTTTGTTTTATTTATTGATGATTACTCAAGAATGGCGTGGGGTTTATTTATGAAATATAGTCTGAGGCCTTTAGCATTTTCAAAAATTCAAGAAATTTGTAGAAAAACAAAGTGGTTGTTACATAAAAGTTTTGAGAAGTGATAGGGGTAAAGAATATACCTCTAGAGAGTTTGATAAATTTTGTGAAGATGAAGGCAATTGATAGACAACTCACGGTTGGTTACTCACCTCAACAAAATGGAGTTCTGAAAGAAAGAACCAAACTGTAGTGAATATGGGCCAAATCAATGTTAAAGGAGAAAGGGTCTGCCAAATTCATTCTTGGGCTAAAGCAATTCATACTGCTGTGTACTTAATTAACAGATGTCCAACTAAGGCAGTTAAAGAAATGACTCCATTAGAAGCATGGTTGCAGAAAGAAGCCTTCGGTAAGCCATTTAAAGATATTGGTTGCATTTGCTATGCACATATTCCGAAAGAAAAAAGACATAAACTGGAAGACACGAGTGAAAAATGCATTCTTCTTGGTTACAGCTCAAAATCAAAAGGATATAGGTGTATAGTTTAAAGAAGGAAATCAATAATCATAAGTAGAGATGTGTTGTTTGATGAATGGAGCTAGCTGGAATTGGGAGAAAGAAGCATGTCAAAATCAAACTATTACATTTGAAGCAGAAGCTCAAAATGAAGACAAAAATAATGATCAGTCATCACCAGCATCATCACAATCTGATCCATCTTCACCTACTGATCCATCATCACCTTCAAGTGATAGTGCAAGATCGTCAAGTTCAGGAAGTACTCCGCTGAAAATGAGGTCTCTTGCTGATATTTATAAGTCGTGTAATTTTTGCATGATTGAACCAACGAGTTTTGAGGAGGCAATTAGAGAAGATGTTTGGAAGAAGGCAATGGAAGAGGAGTTTCACATGATTGAAAAAAATAAGACATGGCAACTCGTTGAAAGACCGAAAAATAAAGAGGTTGTGGGTGTGAAGTGGATTTATAGAATAAAGCACAAGTCAGATGGTTCTTGGTTAAAAAATAAAGCGCGTCTAGTGGCCAAAGGATATTCACAACATAAAGGAGTTGATTACCTCGAAACATTTGCACCAGTAGCTCGAAAAGACACAATCAGAACCTCATTGCTCTTGCAGCTCAAAAAGGATGGAAATTATATCAACTTGATGTGAAATCAGCCTTCTTGAACAGAGATTTAGAAGAGGAAATCTATGTAGATCAACCAGATGGTTTTGTCATTAAAGGACAAGAAGGAAAAGTTTACAAGTTGAAAAAGGCGTTGTACGGGTTAAAGCAGGCACCTCGTCAATGGTATACCCATATCGACAACTACTTCCTGGAAAATGGATTTGTCAAAGTAAGAGTGAGCCAACTCTCTATGTGAAGAAGCAAGGTATATCAATTCTTATCGTTGCAATTTATGTTGATGATCTGATTTTTACTAGCAATGATGAGCATATGATAAATCAGTTCAAAAGTGATATGATGAAGAAGTATGAAATGAGTGATATGGGACTGCTACACCATTTTCTTGGGATTGAGATCCACCAACAAGGTGATGGAGTGTTTATTTGTCAGCACAAATACGCTGAAATGATGTTAAAAAGGTTTAATATGTATGGTTGCAAGCAATGGCAACACCTCTTGCAGCAAATGAAAATTGATGAAAGATGACGGTGGAAGAAAAGTAGACAGGACTTTTTATAGAAGCATTGTTGGAAGTTTAATGTATCTTACGGCAACTAGGCCGGACATTATGTTTGCTTCTAGTTTGTGTCCAGATATATGCAAGATCCTAGCGAGGTTCACCTTGGAGCAGCCAAACGAGTTCTTCGTTACATAAAAGGAACTGTGGCATATGGAATCAAATATTTTAAAGGTGAAGAGCTAAAATTAATTGGTTTTTGTGACAGTGATTGGGCAGGTTCCAGAGATGACATGAAGAGCACAACAGGCTTTGTGTTTTCATTTGATTCAGGAGCATTTTCATGGCAATCAAAGAAGCAAGATTCAGTTGCACAGTCATCCGCAGAAGCTGAGTACGTAGCTGCTGCCCTGGCAACATCACAAGCTATTTGGTTGAGAAGAATTCTGGAGGATATTGATGAAGGCAAAGAAACGCAACAGAGATGCTATGTGACAATAAGTCAGCCATATCTATGGCAAGAATCCTATCTACAATAGTCGTACAAGGCACATTGCTGTGAAACATCACTTCATTCGTGAGAAGATCGAGGAAAATGAGATAAAATTAGTCTACTACAAGTCCGAGGAGCAAGTTGCTGATATATTCACAAAGGCACTTCCAAAAGAGAAGTTTTCAGATGCTGCGTAATCTACTGGGAGTTCAGGAAAAACACATTAGGAGGGAGTGTTAGAAGTAATGTGTTTTTAAAGATGTAGTATCCTATATAACCTGCTTTTAATATCCAGGAAAATGAAACACTTCTTTCCCTGGTGGTTATGTAACTCAACAGCCACAACCCTTGTAGTATATAAGGTTGTTATCTAATGAAATA
Organism: Apium graveolens; assembly: GCF_009905375.1. NCBI lineage: Eukaryota > Viridiplantae > Streptophyta > Magnoliopsida > Apiales > Apiaceae > Apium > Apium graveolens. The sequence continues at coordinate 11,740 of NW_027420834.1, read as the reverse complement.
TCACATACTCTTCCAGTACCTTTTTTCTCTTATATAATTCATGATATGTTTAACACATAATGTTTCAACATGCAGATTCAAAAATCGTGGCTGAAAATCATAGATGATCCTTTTCTCTGCCACATGCAGATTCATTGCAGAAGTTGGAGCTACAAACACCTTTGATTCTCCCGAAGTTTACCAATTTGATAAATAGCGTAAGTATGTATGCGGCATATGACAATGAAGATTATAGCATGATCTATGCAGGAAAAATTCCGATGGCAGATTTAAATGTTAATGGTTATTACCTTTGGTTCTTGCAATGGATTGCTTTACTTTGCAGAATACTACTAGGACGAAAAAATCCTTGTGTCAAATCTGCTGAGAAATCAGTTCAGAGCTCTGCCCCCAATCTACCTTCCGCCAAAGGATGATTTTCTTGCTCCAGTGAAATACACCTCGTGGTCCATATCAAAGCATCCAGAGGAATCGCCAGTAAATGCCTATGGATTAGGTTTTGATAGTTCAACGAATACCTTCAAAATGGTTTGTACTCTGCAGAATACAGGTAAATGCATAGGTACAGTAGTGCACAATTTGGGCACAGACTCATGGAGAAAGATTTCTAGTTTTCCTCAATATCCCATATACGGAAAGCCTGTTTTCGTGCATGGATTTTTACATTGGCTGTTAAGCCCTCTTGGACAATACTACGGGGAATTGCCTGTGGACCAAACAATAGTCTCGTTCGATGTTTGTAAAGAGAATTTCCAGCTGCTTCCGCATCCTGGGATTTGGTCGCAAATATATTGAGGAATTCAGGACTAATTGAGTGCAATGGTCATTTTAGATTATTTGATATGAGTAGTGACTTAGCCGTAGCTGATATCTCAATGAGTGATGAAGACATTGATATATGGGATGATGGACTATAGGAAGAAGGAATGGAGCAGAGTGTTTATATTAGACTCACTCAGACACTAGCAACTGCTTACAATGATATTTGTATTTATGCAATTGCATGTACTTATAATGATAATGATATAGGCATATGGAAGGAGGGAGAAATATTTGTGAAATCTTATAAAGGATACTGGATATAGTACCAAGACTGGTGGCTTGAAATTTAAACTATTTTCTGGTTTGAGCAATGGTGCTGCACAAATTCCGAGTCAGACTGGGAGTCTGGTTTCCATCTATATATACAGAAGTTTCCTAAGGCCAACTAAATTTCTGTTAGTGACTTAAGTTCAAATTTTAAGCAATTAAATGACTTCTATCAATTTCTGTTAGTTGAATAAAAGCAACGTTAATGAATTGTAATTACACACAAGTTCTACGGTCATTTTTCCCTTAACGAGTGTCTACTCCATTTTTTTATTTTACTTTAATTACTTTTCTTCTTCGTCTCGATTACAACCCCACCGACACCGCCGTACACCGCCCCGTTCGTCTCCAAAATACCTTTCCCTTCCTTCGCTCTTTTTTCATATACACAGCTATATATACACATAAGTAACGATCATTACAAGAAAACAAGACTGAATAGCATAATTGGGGTCAAATTCAACAACTTTCGGTTGAATTGAATGGCACGGCTAAATTCAACCGCGTGTAGTCGTATTTATGCGGTCGAATTTAGCAACAAATTCGAACGTATGCAGTTGAATTTAGTCGTGCTCTTAAATTCAACCGCATCCGGTCGAATTTGATAATTTGAAATGACCGGAAATTTTCCGTACTTTTAAAACATTGGTCGTAAAAGTGGGGAGAAATTTTACGCTATTCTGAAAATTGTAATTTAAGTGGAAAATAGTTGTATTTATCTATTATTACTGCATTCCGATATATATATTATTTTAAGAATTTTATTATTTTTAAATAAATTAATTGAGTAACTTGGTAACTTTGTACAACAACCGTTGTATCAAAAAGAGTGCATAGCGATTTTGTTAGAGCTATTTGCGAACAGAGTTGTTCGCGAAATATATTAAGATTTAAATATTTTAGTGATATCATAAAAATTTTAGAAAAAAATTAACGTATTTGTTTCGATATTTTAATAGTGAATTAGTATTTTGACCACTACTTTTTACTAGTATTTAGTTTCATACTCATGTTTCGATTTTTTAAAAATATTTATGAATGATCCATCCTTACAGATGTCAAGATCTATATATTTTATTGATATGATAAAAAATTTAGAAAAAATAAATATATTTGATTTGCTATTTTAAGAGTCAACTAGTAATTTGACCAATACTTCTTACTTGTATTACTCTAATACAGATGTTTCAATTTTTTTAAAAATGTTTATGAATGATACACCTTACAGATCTCAATATCTATATATTTTAGTAATATGATAAAAAAATTAGAAAAAAATAAATGTATTTGATTAGCTATAATAAAGGTCAACTAGTAGTTTGATAAGTACTTCCTACTAATGTTAGTCTAATACCGATGTTTCGATTTTTTAAAAAATGTTTATGAATAATCCAATCTTAAAGATGTCAATATAATATATATATTAGTGATATGATAAAAATTTTAGAAAAAAAAAGTATTTGATTTGCTATTTTAACAGTCAACTAGTAGTTTGACCAGTAATTCTTACTAGTGCTAGTGTAATACCGTTAGTGTAATACCGATGTTTCGATTTTTAAAAAAATCTTTATGAATGATTCAACCATACATATGTCAATATCTATATTTTAGTGATACAATACAAATTTTAGAAAAAATAAATGTATTTGATTGGCTATTTTAACAATCAACTAGTAGTTTGATCAGTACTTCTTACAAGTGTTAGTCTAATACCGATGTTTCAATTTTTTTAAAAATATTTATGAATGATCTAACCTTACAGATGTCAATATATTAGTGATATGATAAAATTTTTAAAATAAATAAATGTATTATATATATATATATTACTTCTTACTAGTGTTAGTCGATGTTTTGATTTTTTTAAAAATGTTTATGAATGATACAACCTTACAGATGTCAATATCTATATATTTAGTGATATGATAAAATTTTTAGGAAAAAATAAATGTATTTGGTTTGCTATCTTAAAAGTCAACCTGTAATTTTACCAATTACTAGTGTTTAGTCTCATATTGATGTTTTGATTTAAAAAAAAAATTATAAATGATCTAACCTTACAGATGTCAAGATCTAATATTATAGTGACATGATAAAAAATTTAGAAAAAATAAATATATTTGGTTTGCTATTTTAAGAGTCAACTAGTAGTTTGACCGATACTCATTACTAGTATTAGTCTAATACTGATGTTTAAATTTTTTAAAAAATGTTTATGAATGATCCAACTTTACAGATGTCAATATCTATATATTTAGTGATATGATAAAATTTTAGAAAAATAATAAATTTATTTGATTTTCTATATTAACAGTCAACTAGTAGTTTGACAAGTACTTCCTACTAATGTTAGTCTAATACCGATATTTCGATTTTTTACACAATGTTTATTTATGATCAAATCTTACATATATATATATATATTATATATATATTAGTGATATGATAAATTTTTTTTAAAAAAATGTATTTGATTTGATATTTTAAGAGTCAACTAGTAGGTTGACCAGTACTTCTTACTAGTGTTAGTCTAATACCGATGTTTTCGATTTTTTAAAAATGTTTATGAATGATCCAACCTTACAAATGTCAATATATATTATACATATTTTAGTGATATGATAAAAATTTTAGAAAAAAATAATTGTATTGGATTTGTTATTTTAACGGTCAACTAGTAGTGTGACCAATACTTTTTACTAGTGTTAGTTGATGTTTCGATTTTTCAAAAAATGTTTATAAATGATCCAACATTATTGATGTCAATATCTATAATTTTAGCCATATGATAAACTATTTTGAAAAAAATAAATGTATTTGGTTTGCTATCTTAACCGTCAACCTGTAATCTTACCAATATTTCTAACTAGTGTTTAGCCTCATATTGATGTTTTGATTTTTTTTTAAAATATTTATGAATGATCCAAACTTAGAGATGTCAAGATCTATACATTTAGTGATATGGTCAAAATTTAGAAAAAAATAAATATATTGATTTGCTATTTTAAGAGTCAATCAGTAGTTTGACCAATACTTCTTACTAGTATTAGTCTAATACCGTTGTTTCAATTTTTTAAAATATATTTATGAATATTTCAACTTTACAAATGTCAATATCTATATATTTTAGTAATATGATAAATTTTTTAGAAAAGAATAAATGTATTTCCTACTAATATTTGCTATATTAACAGTCAACCGTAGTTTGACAAGTATTTCCTACTAATTAGTCTAATACCGATATTTCGATTTTTAAAAAAATATTTATAAATTATCCAATCTTACAAATGTCAATATATATATATATATATTAGTGATATGAAAAAAATTTAGAAAAAAATAAATGTATTTGATTTTTCTATTTTAACAGTCAACTAGTAGTTTGACCAGTACTTCTTACTAGTGTAAGTCAAATACCGATATTTTGATTTATAAAAAAATGTTTATGAATGATCCAACCTTAAAGATGTCAACATCTTTATATTTTAGTGATATAATAAAAATTTTAGAAAAAAATAAATGTATTTAATTTGCTACTTTAACCGTCAACTAGTAGTTTAACCAATACTTCTTACTAGTGTTAGTCTAATACCGATGTTTTTGATTTTTAAATTTTTATTATAAATGATCCAACCTTACAGATGTTAATATATATATATATATATATTAGCGATATGATAAAAAGTTTAGAAAAAAATAAATATATTTGATTTGCTATTTTAACAATCAACTAATAGTTTGACCAGTATTTCATACTATTGTTAGTCGATATTTTGATTTTTTTAAAAATATTTATGAATGATCAAACCTTACAGATGTCAATATGTATATATTTTAGTGATATAATAAAATTTTTAGAAAAAAATAAATGTATTTGATTTGCTATTTAATAGTCAACTTATAGTTTGATTCTACTTCTTACTAGTGTTAGTCTAATACGATGTTTCAATTTTTTAAAAAATATTTATGAATGATCCAATTTTACAGATGTCAATATCTATATATTTTATTGATATGATAAAAAAATTTAAAAAAATTATAGTATTTGATTTGTTATTTTAACAGTCAACTACTAGTTTGATCAATATATTTATTACTGTTAGTTTAATACTGATATTTCGATTTTTTAAAAAATATTAATGAATGATCCAACCTTACAAATGTCAATATTTATATGTTTTAATGATATGATAAAATTTTTAGAAAATAATAAATGTATTTGATTTGCTTTTTGAACAGTCAACAGTAGTTTGACTAGTACTTTTTACTAGTGTTTAGTCCCAGATTGATGTTTCGATTTTTTTAAAATATATTTATGAAAGATCCAACCTTACAGATGTCATATATATATATATATTAGTGAAGTGATAAAAGTTTTAGAAAAAATAAATATATTTTAATCATTAGATCTTAATTAAATTAACAAATAATGTATAATTAAACATACATTTAAACCTCTTTAAACTAATAAGGACGGGACTAAGAAAAAAAATTACTTTACCGAGTTTATTATGTTAGGTCACACACACTGTAGAAGGGGGTTGAATACAGTGTTTACTACAATCAAATCGAATATAAGAACTCAAGTAACTGAACACAGATTTTATTCAACACAATAAACTCTGTTACAAAGAACTGTTCTCTCTCAGTGATAAACAAATTATCACGAGAGCAGCTAGGGTTACAAAGAATAATAACTTCGATTAAGATAACACTTATAGTGTAAACCCCCCTGTGTTTATATACTACACATTTACAAGATAATGTTCTAATTGATATGGAATATAATTCTGCTTCCTAAAATATATCAACTAGTTATCTTTTTTTCCAAGTATTCTATTCTTCATAGAATTCTTTCTTCATGTATATTTCTTTCTGTCTTAGTCTCGATCTTCTTTCCTTTCAATCAGCCGCCTGCCTTATCTGAAAGTCACCTTAAGTCCTGATATTATCTCCTGATAAATATCTTCCGATAACTTAAGTTCTGATAACTTAAGTTCTGATAACTTAAGTTCTGATATCTTAAGTTCTGTCTTCAGTATAAGTGCTGATTTCCAGTTAAGTACTGATTTGTCCTGTTAGTTAAGATCTGAAAACTAAACACAAATCATATTACACATGACATCACAAATATATCTAACATATTATTTTAACGGGAGTAAAGATACACTGTGTCTATTATGTTGAGACCGGAGTAAAATATTATTTTAGCGCGATTATTACTTTATCGATTATTACTTCATCGAGGTTTACCTGTAATTCTAAATTTTACCGCACACTCTTGTGAATGGAATTTATCATAGAATCGAAAAAAATAATTTCAATTTTTTTATTAAAATAATTAGTTGTTAGAATAAATTATAAAATTATAATATTTTAAAAAAAATTTAACAAATAACTAATATTTTAATTTTTATAACATAAAATACGTAATATATGAACTGAATTTATAACTTGACGTTCGTAAATTCGACTGACTGCGGTCGTATTTAGCCTTGCCACTATGAGGCATGATCTTCATGATCTTCTTCCAGAGTTTATTCTTAGGCTTGAGACTGTTTACAGAAAAATACTCCAGTCTAATCTATTGACACTTTTACAGACTCAAGTAACACAATACAAAATGCAAACTTAGATTACCATACAACTTACTTAGGGCTGTCAATTTGACTTAGTCTTGTTATAGTACAGGCATGTCCTAATAATCTCCCCCAATTTGTGAGAAGATTGTTTATCACAAATTTATGTCTGTTAACAAGACTAACCCCAAGCTATAATGAACAATAAAACTTTACAAAATTTTTTTGACAGAAATACAACATTTATACATTAGGTGATTTCTTGAGTTTGACATATACATACATCAGACAAATGTCCCATCTCCTGTTTCTTCTCTAATGAGATCCTTTAACTTTACAAGTACTCCCAGTTCCTCTATAATTGGTGTCCCTCTTAGAGTTTCTACAAGTTTGAATTTGTCACGTAATGGATAACCACTAAATAAATCAATCCTAAACCTTGAGAATCTGCCAGCTTTGATGTTTAGAAATTGTCCATCCTTGGTAACTCTGCTCAAACCCTTTGCCTTGAGATCTTCAGATTTTTGTATATACATGTCTATCTCCTCAATATACTTTCTTTTCCTCTTCTCAGTTTCAGCCTTGTTCTTTGCTCTTCTTTCTTCCCTTTCTACCAACCATTTCACGTGATTTAGATAACATGCTAAATTTATGCACTAAAGATAATCCAACGGTTGGTATAATATTTTATAAAAAAACTAAAAAATAATATTTTTTTAACTTTAAAACCCCCTCCTACCTATCAGCAGTTTTTTAAAATATAAGAAAACGTTACATTTTGATGTTGCCGTTGATATCATTGAAGTTGCCGGATTTTTTGAAACTCACCGGAATCTAAGAATTTTCCGGTGAGATTTTTTTTAAAAACTGGTGCTCGTTATTTCAACCACATTCAGTCGAATTTAGAATAATATTTTAAACCATATAAGGTCGATTTATATTTTAGGTGGACGTTTCAAAATTTTTCAAAAAATTAATATTTTTGGGGGGATTTTCAAATTTTAGGTGAAAAATAAATTCGACCGTTTTCGATCGAATGTAAGCGGTCAAATTTAGCCGCTCGTATACTAAATACGACCGATTTACTAAATATGACTCGAGAAAACCGGTCGTATTTAGTTAAATACAACAAAAAATGGCCGAATTTAACTAAATACAACCAATTTTTGACCAGTCGTATTTACCTATTTTTCTTGTAGTGGATGATGATAATAGTAGTATCCTCGAATAATTTTATACGAATGGTGTGTTAAAATTGAGGGTTGTTTGGACGATTAGTTCATTGATTGCTGCTTCTTCTAGGCATTATTTGCTTCTAGTGCTTCTAATTCACAGGTGGATACCTCTGAGATTTAAAATCCATTTTTAGATTAGGTAAAATTTCGAATTAGTTCGAATTTTTTATATTCGTCCGAATTGGTGGTTAATTTTTTTTGTTGATTGTTCATCAATTTTGTTTATGGATATGATTATATTGGTTTGTAATCAACATGTACATATTTTTATTTTAAATTTTTGAGGTGTTTTGTATGCTCATATGAAAACGGGCCACCGAAGATATTTTTACATTTTTTGGTTATAAAACTGATTGTTTGATGATTATAACTACTCGATTAGATTTTTAAAAGTTTAACATTTGTTTGTTAATTAGTTTTATAAATTTGTAACTAATTTTTGGGTTCGATGAAATTGAGTTTAGGCCATCGGGTTCGATCACGATTTGGCGATTTTTTCATGGTTATATAACTTTTTTTTACGATCGTAGTAATGAAGTCGATTTGGTCATGTTTGGCTTTGAAAACATTGAAAACCAAGATGATTTGAGGGCGTCATGGAGCTGTTGGAGTTGGCCGGAGTTCTTGAACTCGCTAGTCGGAATTTGGATTGCCCATTTCCTATGTCCTGTTCTTAGTATTCCGATCATCTTCAACATACTACCTCCATTTGATCAATCAGACAATAATAACTCAAAATTGTTAAATTCGTTAAAGCCAATTTGACGAAAGTCATTTATCTGCTTAAATATTGTAAGTTGCAGCCATCAAAGTGTAGAATTTGCAACAAACGCCAGCAAAAAGCAAAAAGTTATTTTCATGGACACTACAATTGAAGTTACTCATATAAATAAATTTATATTATAAATGACCTAAGTAATATGTTTGAAAAGAATAGGCGAACCAAATTGATATTAGAGATGCATTTTAGTTAGAACTGTTAATAGATAATTAGAATGGTTAAATATTAATATTAAGAGACCGCTATTAAAATACCTAAATACCTAGTAGGACTATTTGTTGGACTTGTTAAAAAAACAAGATTGAAATCTAAAATTTAATTGTTATTTTGGGTGCAACTTAATAGTGATTATAACTTATTAATGATTGATGATATAATTTAATTAATTTTTATGGGTGTATATTTTATTAATGATTAAAATATACAATTTAATTGATATCTTTGATAGTGTATTGGTGACTTATTAATGATCGGAAATATATTTTTGGGTGTATATTTTACTACTAATTAGAATATATAGTTTATTTGGTATTTTTGTAAATGTATTAATGATTCAAAAATAATAAAATAATTGATATTTTAAGTGTGTTTAAAAAAAAGATAATATGTGTTATTTAAAGCGACCAGAGGGGCGAGATTGGGCTGTTTCACGGCGACATCAGGGGGCGAAGGTGCAGGTTGGGGGTTGTTGGTGGAGATGGAGGGGGGGGGAGAGGGAGAAAGAGAAAGAGCGATGGGGGGAGCGTCTTGTGATTACCTCAGCGGTGGCGGAAGGCGCGACAGCGAGATGGGGGGTAAATGAAAGGGTGGGGGCGGGTTGTACTTTAGGTAGTAAGTTGTAATTAATTACAAATATACCACTAGTTTCTAGTTTTCATTATAAGATATATTTATACTGGAATAACACTATATATATATGTAATGCCCCAATTCAGGGTCAGAGAATTTGGTCATAACAATGAAACCTCAATAAAAACAACATATTTAATAACAAAAAGTTCTTAACAATTGAAATATAACATCTGCGACCCAAATTATACCAAGATTTTTAGGTTATAGTTCTAGAAACAAGAATTTCTAAATTCCATAGATAATTTTTTCCTTTCTTTTAAAACTCTTTTCAACATTTACAAACCCAAAATTAAACCTGCTAGTATAACTTAGAAAAGAAGTATACTAGGCCCAACTATACGATTACATAGCTGAAAAAAGCAAGCATCACATGGTTTTAGAGAGAAAAGCTACACCTCCTCACTAGATTCTATTTTCCCTCCTATTTTTACATTCTTCGGCTGATTCATTTCTTCACCATTCCTCCATATTTGATGCATTTATATGCTCTCTTTTCTATAATCCTTGCTTCTTTTCCTTCCAAATCTACTCCATCTTTGCCTCCACTTTTCTGCCTTATTCTTCTATCTGATGGGTTCAAGAAACTTTGACCACTCTATTTCCATGAACTCAGATAAATTCACTCTTATGCTAGGCATCATTATGCCAACGTTACTATTCCAGCACATCAGGAAAAATTTTCTTTGCAGTTGCATCATTAAGAGTCCCATACTACCTATTGGGTTTAACCCCAACAATCCTCCCTTCAACCCAATATGATTTCATGCACAACCGAATTAACGATCACCATCAAGCCATCAACGTCGATTCCCATACCTCCCCTCGAACAATAAACCCCTCCTTCTAGTACAAAAAGATTTCTCTTATCTTTTCGACCTTTGAGTATCTCTTAATCTCTTAGTGATTTAACATACTGTTCTTCATCATAACATTATATCCCAAATCAACTAATTTACCAAACGAAATTAGATTTCGATTTAACTTCGCTATATATCTTACTTGAGTTAACTTCTGAACACGACCATTGTGACGTTTCATTGTCACCTCACCAATGCCAGCAACCTTTACGTTTTACCGTTCGGTTAAGTTACCATTTCCTCACACTTTTTGTAGGACGAGAACCACTCCCTCCTACCATATATGTGATGAGAACATCCTGAGTCAAGCACCATTCTTCTTTTGATCCTCTTCTTGAACCAAAAGAACATCTTCATCAGCTTCTACAAGCGAAACACTACCCCTCGATTTTTCTTTAACTCTCTCAAGTCTTCTCTTGCCTTTGGACACATAAATTGTATATGACCCATTCCTCAATGAAACACCTGAATTAGGGTTAAGTTTCTTAACATACTTCTTTTTCGTGTCACGCGCACGTACCACGAATGCACTTCCATCAGATATGTCACTCGATTCTTGTTTCATCAATCTTTCGGCCTCCATAAGAACAACAATAGTCTCATCCAAATCTAACTTCATTTTTCCAACCAATAAAGAAGTCATCACAGTATATACTTCTTCGGTAGAGACACAGTAGTAGAGCTTTGTCCTCATCCTTCAATTTTTTATCCAAAATTCAGCTGGTTGATTAAGCCATTAAAATGATTCAGATGATCTCTTAAATCTCCGTCTTCTTCCATCTGAGCCCGAACAAATCTTTCTTGAGAAACAACTGTTGGCCAAAGACTTTGAGTGATAAGTCTTCGTTAACTTCTCCATAAATTCTTGGGATTGCCTCTTCAAGAACATCATACTTGATTTCTGGTGCAAGGGCCAACGGATCGTTGTGACGCACGAAACTTCATGTCTCCCCCACTTTGTATCATCAACTTCAATAGGCCTTCTCCGAGAGTCGCATATAATCCTCGTTGAAGCAACAGATTTTTACCATGCGCCACAAGGTAAAATTGTTTTTCCATTAAACAATTCAATCTCAAAATCCCCCAACCTTCTCCATCATGAACCTTGGCTCTGATACCAATTGTTAGGTGAAATGACACACAGTATAGAAACAAATAAACAATGCAAAACACACATCAATATGACGCGAAAAAACCCACGTCCCAACTTGTAATTAATCAAACAATTGTCAATAATACAATCAATCTCACCAAACGGTATTCACTCAAGGAGACTTAAGTCAAACAATACTCAAGCATACATCGAAACAATAACAGACTATGTATATATTAGCCATCACAAACTTA